>NC_065572.1:302500-602500 GCF_937616625.2 Mercurialis annua | reverse complement strand
AACTTTTCAAATGATAAATTCCACAATATTTTTATTTTTTGGAGAAGTATTTTCTTTAATGAACATAGAATTTTGGTTTTCTGAATCAATTGAACTCATATGGAGTATAGTCACACATGGCATGCAGTTAAGTTCCAAATTATTGAACTTTAATGTGCGTGCGAAAGATGAAGGTAGAGAAAATAATAATGAGTCTTTTTTTAGCGTAAATTGAGGAGTATTTTCTATGTTCTTATGTTGGTGCATGATTATATAAATCAATAATGATTTTTGCCATAATCTGCGGGATTAACATAGAGAATATATGTAGATCAAATAAATATTGGATGAATTATTTTAAAAATGTCTTCATGTTAGGAAGGTTTCTTATCTACTTTTCCAATCACTTTTTTAAATAGAAAATTAATGAAAGATTAGCATTTGACTTTATTAAGATATAAAAACATGCTCTATGTAAATATAGTATACATGTAGGGTGAAATTGTATTTGCCTCGTTGACACTCATTACGAACAGAAACAGCATATATAAAATTAGGTAATAAAAAAACCTTATAATAAAATTTAAAAGTGATATAAAAGAAAGTATGATGATGATATCGTAGGGCCAGAAAAATCACACGTGGACCATGTCGTTCTCATCAAGCACCTTCTTCCCTTTGTGCATGCGTTATCCCTCTATATCGTCACGCTTTCGCTTCTTTAAGATCATCTCAAATTCTCGAAATCTTTTTTTTTTCTTTTCTTGAAAATAATTCTTGAAATCTTCTAAAAAGAGCCACTATTCAATCATTCATCAAGAACCTTAAGTGGTGCACTTTAAATTAGACCCCATCATCTTTTTTAAATTTTTTTCCACAAAATTTGAAAAAGAAATTAAAAAATAAACTCCCCACTATATCTATATAGACAAAATAACATCAAATTACACCACTATTTTTTCTTTTCCTTTTTACGTCCTAGGAAAGCAATGCATGAGAGGATAAAATCCACAACAGAATCATTCCAAGTTGTTGAATTCAAAAACAACAAAAATATAAAACTCATATAATAAAGCATAAAACGACAGAGATATATGTATATATATAATAAATAAGAATATGAATTCTATACATATATAGTTGGTAAGAGATATGCATGCAAAATTAAAAAAAATCCCAAAATATATATCTCAAACCAACCACAGAACCACTCAGATTTATTGACCTTCTATTATCTTAGTTGGGTTTTTATCTTTATTATTTTTATTTTAGTGGAAAGATTAGAAAACAACGTGAATGAGACGTGCATGTCATGAGATTGATATTAATTATTATATCAAACCTTATACATCTTACACAGAAATAATTAGAAAAAATAATTAGATAGATATTTTTTTGTCTTTTATGGTAATTTTGTTAGTCATGATAAAATTGCTTTTAGAGGAAATGCTTTGAGAAAAAATAATTAGAAAATTGTTTTATATTTATAAATAGTAGGTGAAAACAGAATAATAAGGATTAAATTTCCATATATGGGCATAAAAATAGAGTATTTTCTAGTCTCTACGTGCTTTTTGGAGCCATTAGCAATAGATAGAATATTTTAGTGGTGCTGGTGAGATTATTAAAATCTTTGAGGGTATTAAAAAAAAGTAGAAGTCTATGAGGTGATGATTTTGGCTTAGAAGCAAAGTCTGGTGGGGGCCAGGAATGATTAAGAACGGGCAGTTCTAAAAGAAGGTGGAAATGGCGGGCAGCTTCAAATAGTCATTTCCATGACTGACCAGCTGACCCAATCTTAGAATTGAGATGAAAGAATAATAGCTTAATAAGAAATAATAAGATATTATAGGTCCTTTAGAGTAAAATGATAGAAATTTTGTGGGTAAAGTTAAAGATAGATATATATTTATATACATACACTAAGAAAGACGTAAGCTAGTGACAAAGCATGACTTCAAAATTCTCTATTCTTTTAATTTGCGAACTACATTTATCTTTAGATTTACAATTTGAGAATACAGAAATTATTATTGGCGGGTGATCATATTTTCAACTTAATGTGCTACCAATTATAGAGACATTTGCAAAAGAATTGAAATTTTAGTTGTTTTTTTAGTTAATACAATTCAATTCTGGCAAGCTATTTGAAACCCTTAAAGAGTTCATGGATAGTTCCAAACCAAAACCGACTCTTTTTAATGTAAATTTAAATCTGGTATGGATTTAGTTCAATCATAATGTTATTATCTAATCTCGTCTATATTTTAAATTTATATAGAATTGGTATATTTCGCCTCTATAGAAATAAAAAATAAATATAAAAGTACGCACAGAAAGACATATATTTAATATGAATTTAAATTCAAAACGGATTTCATACAAAATAATTGTCCAACCCGACCTGAATCCAACATACCGAGTCTAGACTGACTAGACTTAATAAAGAATTAAGCATTCAAGTCTGGTTCAAGTCGGTCGGATCTGGATGTGCTGAGCGGATAGATGAGCCAATAAGAAACTCTAATTAGTAATATTACAATTGCTTTAACCTCATACATTCAGGAATGGGAGTAAAGCTTGGTGAAATTTTTATTACTATAATAAAATTTCAATTGAGTAATATTAATCTTATTGTAATTTAATTTTTTTTGGAAAAAAAAAAAACAGGTAGAGATAAGATGTAGAGGGGAAGAGCTACAGCCTTTGTTGACGTTGCAGCATGTAAGGGATAACATATGGAGCCGAAGAGACTCAGTGAGTTTGGTTCCAGACTCGTCAACCATTGACCATATCATGGTCCTTCACTATGCTAGGACTTCTCAAAAATAATTAAATTACAAAAAAGAACTGATCATAATTTAATTCTCTCTCTTTACACATGTTTTATTTTTTAAGTCATGCAAACCCTTTATATTTTTCTTCTTCTAATGGGCTCTGTTATTTATTTTTTTCTAAATTCTCTAATTGGAGAAAATAGTTTGGAGAAACCCCAAAATTTATGTATACTGTTTTGGGGTAACATAACCCAGATTGTATTTTGAGCTTCATATCGAATCACAATTTGTTTATTTTAACCAAATTTAATTTTAATTTTTGTCATATTTAGATGAAGTGGCTAATTAACATAACTTTTTGATTACGATGACTACATAATAATAATGAATATTTAAAAGCAGCAAGACGTGCGTGTAGTATTTCATAATGTTAAAACAACCAATAAGCTTAATCATGTGTGTTTTGCTAAGTCTAAAGGTTATAATGATGATGGAGAGTGGGAATTGGTGTACGTTCACATTGTCCAAAGAATGATTTGCAACTTAATTAACTATAATTATACCCCTCTTATTCAAGTTGCTATTTTGAGTCACAATATTGACAAAGACATATGGATCATCACATAATATTTGTGTGACATGATCATGAGCTTGGATATCCAATCGATCAAGCCCTTCCGCCTTAAGTCGGCCCAAATTTATTATAAATTTGAATTTTTATGAGCAGATTTAAACTTTTATTGTAGTATAATTTTTTATATAAATCTAAAAAAATAATTTAATTGGTTATATAATATTCCCTCCATCCCGTTTAAGAAGAGAGATATACTTTTTTCACATGAATTAAGAAAATATTAAGTAGTATTGTGTTTTCACATGGATTATACATTTTCGATTTGGATAATAAAGGCAAAATCCAAACTGGGCTTGAACCGGATTTGAGGTAGGCTTTGACCCAGACTGCCGTCGAAAATTTTCCGAAAACTTTTAAAAGAATTAAAAAAAATTAAGGAGTAAGTAAATTTATAATGAAATTAAGGTTAAACGAAAGCTAGGTTCGGGCTGGGGGTAGAATAAAAATGAACTAAATAGTCAAATGAAGTTTAACCAGGCTGAAAAGAAATCATGATCCTGTGACTGATGCAGAGCCCATAAAGAGATCTACTTGTGTGAAATCAAAATGGCTCCGTACTGGTTGCGACTAAGAAATGGGCCTTACCCTTCGAATTGTTCACAGTTAATTGCACAACATTGCCCCTGCAAATTCCTCATCTCATATATTCGAATATAAAATGCTTATCGTTGAAGGGCTTAGACATATGCCAATTAGTTGCACCTGAAACAAAAATACACGACTCTGCATAATCAGACATGCAAAGGAACTACAGAATTAGCAGAGATATTCAAGTAGATCGAGATCCTAGTACACATTCTGCATCAAAGCTTTTCCAAATACATAAGCCGTGATCTAGCGGCGGGGCGAAAAGAATGTTCTACATTTAAGCACATACAAAGTTCAAATTAGACCATTTGCAAAGGAGCCTAAAACTAGTGTCCAGTTCAGTTACTTCTTCAAACTGCCAGAACTGAATCACTGCTTATACCAAGTCCAGAGCTTCACCATTATACAAGTGCACATCAGATTGCTCTGAAGCACATCATTATCAAAGAGTAGCTATAACATCCTTCCTAGTTGAATAACACCCCTGAGGTCAGTTTTGACAGATTGACAACATCAACACAACATTTATAGCTAACGAGAAAACCTGAAGCTAACTACCTTTTCAACAACCCAAAGAAGTGTGCTGCAAACTAAGCATGACATACTGCTTGATTATTTTGACATATGCATTGCAAGTAAGCGAGGCCCTAAAACCGTTCTGTTCCAATTTCCGAATAAATGGGATAATGGATCAAAGCCAACAGTACACCTGCTTACCACCACCCAATTCACGTCACAGGACTCAAACTCTTCTGATCAAATAATGCAGACTGCTCTGCCTATGCGCTTACCATCATTAGCGAAGCTTCTTTCCACCAAGCTACATTGAACAAAGTTTTAAACTTCTACACTCAGCAGTTTATGCATCCATAAACGATGCTGAACTTGAGATATCAAAGACTACAGGCAGCAATAAAAGAGTGCAAAAGAAAAGTAGAGTTGAAGAAAGTCAATATGCAGATTACAGAAGTTGGGATTAGATAATTAAGCTGCTAAGAAATTCATTCCACAAGCAGCAGATAAACCAGTAACAAAAGTCATAGGATGAATCCACCACTCAAACTTACAGCTAAGTTGATTTTGATCTGCCTTAGGACCTTAACTTCTGTTTTTCAAAGTACAATACATTCAACCATCACTATCAATTCCAGTACAATCACTAATCAGATATAAAATAGAAGCATATAGACGCAAACATCAGAGAGTTACACAAAGCAAAGGTAACCAACATCAACAGCATAAAGCTCACAAAAGCTTAAACACGAGCATGAAAAAATCAAAGGAAAATGGTCCGCTTATATATCTCGGAAACAAAGAAACAGAATACTAGTTCATAAAATAAACACATTAGCAAGAAGTATGCCGAATTGGGACCAGTTACCTAACAAAAAACAAGATAATGAGATTGCAATTGGTGACATCAACATGTATTATATATGACATTGACACAGCCATCTAAAGTAATCACTTTTCTATCTATGACAACGAAATTCCCCATTAACATCAAGAATAACTAGTCAGTGAAATAGCAAGTTACCAATTAAGTAACATGTCGAAAAGCTTAAAAAGAACGACATACCAAAGCCCTTCAACTTCTCACAGCTTTACTATATAAAACCATTATTAATTTATTAGTTAGAAAGATCACATGAGCAGTTTCTTATGAACTTTTTTTTATGAGTAAGTAAAGTTACACATTCGATCAAAAAAAAGATACAAAAACAAAAAGAAAGTCAAGAAAACCCCTTACGAAGCTTCTGTATAGCAGAGTAAAGTTTTCTTCTGGAACCAACAGCGTTTATTCCCATATCTTTAAGATCCTCCAACGTTAACAATGGCAACACTTCATCGTCAACTTCATGTACTTCAAAAACGGAAGCGTATCGACTCAGCCCTAATTCAATTAGCCACGTCCTCACTCCTTCACTCGTACTACATTTTTCCGGATAGTTATCCATTTCCCGACCCATACCCGATGTTCTATGACCATGCCACGTAACGTTGTTATCATTGGAATGAACCGGACTTTGTTGCTGATCCTTTAACAGTTGACTATCCGAATCTTGGTCAAAATCCCTAAATCCTTCGTCTTCGTCTTCTCTACTGTTATTATCGTCATCGGCTTTTGTTGATATCCAATTAGACCGGACTCGTTTTGCTCGCTTCGCTTTCTTCCGATGTCCGAACTCGAGAATTACGTCGCCGTTTTGATTGTTGCCGTCTGTTTCTTGATTCTCAAAGCTGTCGTTTCCGTTTACTAGATTTGTTAACGAGCGCGCTTTCACTGATTTTGAGGAGTCTTTATGGACGCGCCACGGAGGTTTTGAGCGGCGGATGTGATGCGTTTCGTATGAGATAGTAGCTGATTGGTCGCCGATCTCTCCGAGACGGACGCTTGGGCGGCGTTGCCGCTTTGGAGCTGGAGGCATGGAGACGGTTGCGGTGGTGGCGACTTCGGGTTCTGTTAATGTAATATTTGCCGTGTTGGAAGTCGTTACCGCGGCGGCGACAGCGGTGATTGGAACTTCCGGTGGCGATAGGTCGGCGGCCATAGCGGCGATAGATGTGATAGAAAATAGAGTGGAGAGTCCGTATAGGGGGGCAATGGGTGCAGGATAAGGGAAAGGGAGAGATCTGATGATTCGGGAGTTTGAAGTGTGTGGATTTTAGACCGTTGGATGAGGGTTCATTTTTTAAGATGGCGGTGATTTAGTGAACCGTGGCTGATTGAACTTTGAAGTGTGAACAGCTGTAAGGACAGCTGCTTAATCAGTTTGTAAATACTTTACTTCAGTCAGTATCAACACAGCCCGTCTAGCTCAGTTGGTAGAGCGCAAGGCTCTTAACCTTGTGGTCGAGGGTTCGAGCCCCTCGGTGGGCGATGTTTTTATTTTTATTGCTTATATTTTTTAATGTACAATGAAAATTCTAATAATCTATATCTATATCTATCTATATACTTATATAATTGAGAGGACCAACCGAGCCTTCTCATTGATTCCTACAAAATAGAGCGCTCTCATTGATTCTCACCAAATAGAGCATTCTCATAGTCTCCAATTTTTTTAAACTACTTAACTTTTATTATTAGATAGTTATCATTAATTATTAATTTAATAGATTATTAGATAATTATCATTAATTTTTAATTTAATAGATAGTTAATCTAATAGAACAGAGATTGTGTTCATCCTAAACACGTAAGTCTATTTCTATATAAACTCTCTTAAGAGTTAATTCATGGACTTTGCATATTTTTATATTCTCACGGTTCTTCTCTTATGAATGTGTTTCAAGTTTAGTAATTTATGAACTTCTCATATTTACTGAAGGAGAAAAGGAAGGGGATGAGAGACAAAGTGGAGCTATTGCTACAATGGAAGCAAGCAAGTATATACTATTGGGTTCAAGCAGATTTAATTCAGGAATAGGCATGGAGGTAAATAAGGTTTATGTAGTGAAAATATGTCATATATTCACATGTTCTCTCATTAGCAGTTCAGATTTATTTAACTTTTTCGTAGCATAAATATTGTCGGATTTCTTCTTCCGGTACAAGACTATTGTCAAAGAAAGTTTGAGAAAAAAAATGCATTAGGAATTTTCAAAACATGAAAAATATACAACAAAAGTGAACAAAAAAACATGACTATATAAAAAGGAAATTTCAACAAATTACAAATCATTTAGTGCCCATGTAATATAATTAAGATTTGAAATATTGAAATTTATTAAATCATCAAACTATTTTAAACTTTTCTTACAATTCATCTCTTTTAATCTCAAATTGAAAGAACAAAAATTACAGTTGTCTTTTGAATTAAAGAGTTTTTTTCAGTTACATTATAAATTGAGGTAATTTGATTTTGATATTCAAAAAGAGAATTTTTAGAATGATTTGAAGATGTAGTTATGTTAATTTGGTTTTATATTTTGAAAATAAAAAGACATATAGCTATTGGATTCACCATCACCGTTGGCTGAATAAGCCTTCATCTTAAGTAAATTTTCATAATGACAAACAAAAGCAGAAGTTACATTACAGTTTGATAAACAGCGCCTCTTCTTATTTGGTATAGTATTTTCATATGCTTTTTTGTCTTTCTTTTGCTCATTTAATCTGTTAAGTTTCTGTAGAAAAGGCATTTACTCATTTACTATATCAAAATGTAACCTCACAAAGATAACGATGCAATACTAAAATGAAAAAGCTAATGAGATCCTCATATTTCTATAATTAATATGTAATGCAACAATAATATAGCTTAAACTCAAAAAATTATCCAGAACACCCTTTGTTTCTTATCTTTTCTTTATTTCGTTTAATGAGCCCTCTCATTCATTCTCACCAAATAGAGAATTTCTGTTAGTTCCCACCTTTTTCAAACTACTTATTTTAATTAAATTTTATAATTTTTTTAATTTACACTTTCAACTTATATTAGTATTTGTTTAAGCTTATAACTCTACCTTTTTCAAACTACTTATTTTATAATATAATTATTTTAATTTAAATTGTTATCAGATTTTAATTTATATTAATATCTTAATCTATTTATTAGATAAGTATTTAACAGTTGAATTGTTATGAAGTTCACAAGTTTTATTTAAACACAATTTGTTTAATTTTAATTTTAGTCTTTATAAACTCTACCGATTCACTTTTTGATGAATAGCAATTCTTCTCTATCATAATAACTATTATATTCTACTGGTGAAACTAATAAGAATTTTTCTTTTTGCAGCATAATTTGATACAGGTAATGAATATACTAATATTGTTTTGTTCACATTCATGTGCTATACATACACATCTAAGGTCACTGAAGTACTTGATAGAATGGAAAGCCCGTGTGTGTATGTACATATTATAATTGGATCTAAGTTCCTTGCTAGAGCATACATGTAAATGGACATATTCAAAATAGTGCTGGTACAGGTAATCTCTATGTACCATTAATCTTATCTTCCTTTATTATTTATCTCTCACAATTTTGTGATTTTCTTCACAAATAGCGCTACGGTGATCGTGTTCGAAGTTCTTTTTTCATTGATTTTTAATTTAATCTGTAAATTGCTTTTGTTTTGCTATGTCCTTTGCCTGTTTGGTCTTCTAAAGTTTGTTTCTTTTTTTATATCCTGAAATTTTTTTCCTTGTATTTAAGGAAAACGGAATATGAAAGAAAAAAATTAGACATTATTTCAATGAAAATATACTAAATTAGAAAAAAAAAATTAAGATGAACCACTTTTACATTAGTTAATCCCATTATTGAAAAATAAGAAAATTTTCATACGGAAGAATTCCACAACGGATAATTCCACAATTTAAAAGAATAAAATTCTTACTAAAGGGATATGTGAAAGATCGAACTAAATAAAATTAGTAATTTGATGTATTATAGTCACCATGTTTATGCATTGATTTGTTTTTATTTTTTAAACAAATAGTTACGCCGGATTACTTATTATCATAGAGACGTAATACTAAGATACCTTAATTAAATAGTGAAAAAAATCAAATATTATTTTTAAAAATCATTCGAAAAATAGCTATGAATATTTAATTTTTTTTAAATTTATATCTAATATTTTGTTATTAAAATTTACTGTTATTATTGTTTGCAGGAAAAATAGTTCAAAGATATCACAAACTATATTACTATTGCATATGTGATGAATTAACGCATAAATAAATGAAAATGTTATTGTAGTCAATTGTAAAAGAATCAAAATCGCACAAACCACTTTCATGAATATTGTAAACTACTGAGAACCATGATATTTGATTTATATTTTACTACGAAAAGTAGCATTATGCACAAAATTCCAACAAATATATATAATAGATATTCTATATTTAAAAAAGAAGTATAACTAAAATTAATAAATATTTTTTATTTTATTTATTTACATATTATTCAATTTTACTTTTTTTGGCATTCTTTGTATTAAAATTTCTCAACAAAATTATTATTTATATTAAATGAAATATAGATTCCGCGCAAATGCGCGGGCGTACGACTAGTATTATATAATTGAGAGGACCAACAGAGCTCTCTCATTGATTCTCACCAAATAGAGCATTCTCATTAGTTCCCATCTTTTCTAAAACACTTATTTTTATTCAATTTTTAAATTACATTTTAAATTATTTTTAATTGATATAGTATCACTCCTAAATTAAATCAACTTCCTACTAAACACAAATCATCTTAAACTCAACTTCAAATTTAATTTCCATTGATTTTATAAATAAAAAGTATATTATTCATTATGTACGCCGAAACAATCCCCATCAAATTACAGCTAAAATTCATTTCTTTAGCATATTCTTCTTCTCCAAAGAATCCAAATATTTTGTGATTTGATTTTTTCTATCGGTAATACTTTAATTTCCATAAGGCTTATAAAGGCTTTGTCTAATCAAAATCAAGTCTTCCTAATATTAGTTTTCAGTAGAAATTATACTTTGATTTCCATTGTTTCTATAAAGCCATTATAAACTCCTGATATAAATTCCATCATCTTTTGACAAAAAAAAATTCAATCATCCTAAAATCAACTTTCAATACCTAATGATGATTCAAAAGTTTGGGGAATTAGTATGGATATATTGCATCTTCAACGTCAGTTTCAAGAATGACGGATTTCTCGTAGGTGGCTCATGCTTTAGCTCAACTTTGTAAAAGCTCATATAGGTTGATGCTATTGTTATTAAATAATTGTGCTGTATAAGTTGTAAGATTGGCCTATTTCCTTAATACAATATCTTCTGTTTAAAAAATACAATTATAAAAATAAGTAATCATAAAATCAACTTTCATTATATAGTAAATTTCATTCGTAATTCAATATTTTATTATGAAAATTATTTTTCAATTTATTTAATTTTGTAAAATTTTATTTTCATGATTTTTCTATTTTCATTAACTAATATTTAATTTTTTTCTTTTTATTTTAAAAATCATTATCAATAATAGTTTTAATTTGTATATAAAATTCTCAATTTTTAAAAGTACTCGATTAATTTTTTCCTAATACAAAAGCTTCAATTTTTAAACATTATTTTTAACGGTTGTCATGTAATATAAGTCGGTACATACTACTTATTATTGTCGATCAATTATTAAAATTGATTTATACAAAAATCACTCAAATAAGTTACTAATTTTAAATAAAAATAAAAAATTATAATGATTCTGCGCTACCTCGCGGTTGTACGACTGGTACTTACATAATTGAGAGGAAGAACGGAGCCATCTCATTGATTTTCACCAAATAGAATTTTCTAATGAGTTTCCACTTCTATTAAACTACTTTTTTAAATTTTACTTATTTTAATAAGTATTTTAATCTATATAAACAATTAGGTTTTAATTATTCAAATAAAATGTAATTTTTAAATCACTCATCGTTATAAATAACACATCCAAGACTTCAAATGATAACCCTATTCTCTATTTTTCACATTATCTTCTAAAAGAGACAATTTATGTGCAATTACTTTACTTTAAGATTGCCAATAATTAATTAGAGTCTATCAATTAAAAGTAAAAACGTATCCTATATTATTGTATATCTCAATATTAAATACATAATATGATATTCGTATAGTCTATCAAACTTATTTAATTTTTTTCTTTTTATTTTAAAAATCATTATCAATAATAGTTTTAATTTGTATATAAAATTCTCAATTTTTAAAAGTACTCGATTAATTTTTTCCTAATACAAAAGCTTCAATTTTTAAACATTATTTTTAACGGTTGTCATGTAATATAAGTCGGTACATACTACTTATTATTGTCGATCAATTATTAAAATTGATTTATACAAAAATCACTCAAATAAGTTACTAATTTTAAATAAAAATAAAAAATTATAATGATTCTGCGCTACCTCGCGGTTGTACGACTGGTACTTACATAATTGAGAGGAAGAACGGAGCCATCTCATTGATTTTCACCAAATAGAATTTTCTAATGAGTTTCCACTTCTATTAAACTACTTTTTTAAATTTTACTTATTTTAATAAGTATTTTAATCTATATAAACAATTAGGTTTTAATTATTCAAATAAAATGTAATTTTTAAATCACTCATCGTTATAAATAACACATCCAAGACTTCAAATGATAACCCTATTCTCTATTTTTCACATTATCTTCTAAAAGAGACAATTTATGTGCAATTACTTTACTTTAAGATTGCCAATAATTAATTAGAGTCTATCAATTAAAAGTAAAAACGTATCCTATATTATTGTATGTCTCAATATTAAATACATAATATGATATTCGTATAGTCTATCAAACTTAAAGTAAAAATTTATCTTTTTTCTCTGCTTCAAAAGCTTTTGAAAACAATGTTGTTGGTGTTTTAGTTTAACATTTGTGTTGGTTGTGCTATGTGCATGCGATTTCTGGGAAAGATAATAATTTAGTTGGAAGAATGTTTTTTGAATTTACATGAGTTAATATACAAACTGTAAACAATGTACGAGATGTAATATGAATGATTCGTTGGAAAATAGAGAATTATACAGACAAACATTTAAATATTTTCATATTTGTTGAGACTAGAAACAACGTATATAATCAAAATGTGTATAAATATAATTTGTTTATTATTGTTAATATTGCTATTACTACGTACAATTGCTACTTCTTCCAGATTCATGCTATTTTTTTATGATTCTATGCTGCTGGTGGATAATTATGATAGATGGAAAAAGAATTGTAATTAGATTATGTTTCACTTCATATTTTATGTGATTATCTGAATTGAACAAAATAAAAATAAATATTTATATATAGGAGCTTTCGAATTTTTTTGAAAGGTTCATTTTCATGGTGTACATAGCTTTTAACATCATTTATTTTTACTGTAAAATTTAATACTTAATTAATTATTTTATGCTTATAATTAAACTCATTAATTGAATAATATGGATATTAATTATATACAAACTTAAGAAGAGTTAAAAGCGAATTTACTGAAAAAATAGAACAAAAAGAGGTCAACATCAAAAAAGAATATATAAAAATAATATAAATGCAAAAAACAGATTACATATATTCATTATTTAAATTACTAGAATTATTAGAATAGATTTTTTTTATTGAATTGTAAATTATGATTCTTTTACATTATTTGTATTGATAAAATCATCAAATAAGTTAAATATTAATTGATTCCGCGCAAATGCGCGGGTTACGACTAGTATATTATATAATTGAGAGGACCAACGTAGCCCTCACATTGATTCTCACCAAATAGAGCATTTTTATAGTTTCCACCTTTTCAAAAACACTTATTTTACTTTTAATATTTTTAACGATTTGATAAATTATTTACCTTTAATATTTATATTTGATTTTAATATTTACATTTGTTCTCTCTCTTTTTTGAAGATTACTACGTTATAGTAGTATTTAGATTTATCCCAAACATCTGCTCCTATTACACTACAAACTCTCTTTTGATTTCTATTTAATTCTTCTCAATTTGATGATTACTATTTCACCTAAGCAAATAAATAGCTTGGAATGTGGCTTATACGTCACTGCCACAATCATATATGAAATATGTAATTCAATTTTAGTGTATATATATATTGTATTATAGATTGATTAACATGGGGAATTTGGTGATTTATTTTTCGCAGCATAGAGGAATAGTTTATTTTAAGAGTCCGACCTGCTATTATGAAGCACGTAGATCGTTTATTCTGTATTTTATTAATAATGTATTGATATTTGTATACATGCTATGTCTATTTTATTTCTCAAATCTATAGAGGGTATTGTCTTCTTCATTTTTGTGCTTCTGCAGGCTGCAATATAGGACAATGGGATTAACAACCAGCTTTTGGTATTTATGTCTATAATCTTTTTATTTAATTTTTTAAAGTTTAAGAATTTTTATCATTATTTATGTGATTGAATGACAACTATTATGCTATTAGTTGATTTGTTGTTGTTTGTGACTATTTTTAGTTGTCTGGTAATTATGAATTTAGTTATACTTGAATTTGCTTATTTAAATCTCGCAAACCCAAAAATTTAAACATGCAATTTTATTATTATCATAATTTTTATTTGTTTTAATATATTATATAAATTTTGAGACACAATTAACAATGAGATAATATTTTGAATTGTCCTTTTAATAGGTAAGTTGCAAATTACATTAAAACTATGGAAAATCCTATAATATTTTTAGAATAAGTTTAACAAATTACTTATAATTAGAAAATGGTCAAAAAATTATATTTTTTAATGTGTCATAATTCGAATATATACAATCAAAATTCAAAACCAAATTTTTTATAATGAAAAAAAAATTGTTATTAATCGTAGAAAAGACAAACATATTTAAAATAGTAGTGAGAAATTCATCAAATAAAAATAGTGAGAATTTTATTTACATTTTCTTTAACATATAAATTCGAACTCTATGTTACAATTCAAATTCAAAAGTTTGCTTTTTATAATGAGAGACTAATTTTATTTTCAATTATAGAGAATATAATAGGATATGATCCACCCTTAATAAAAAACAAGATAAAAAAAATATTGAGCAGTACAAGAAGCTATTTCATAAAGATAAATCCAAACGTCCAACAAATATTTTTTTAGTGAAGTGAAAATTAAAACAAACTGTAAAATAGATATATAATATTTTTTAAAAAATCAATTATTAGAGTTAGTATAAGTCAAAGTAAAATAAAATACACTAAATTTAAGAGATTTAATAATGTATTTTTATTATTTTTATAGATTATATGAAATATTTTTTATTTTATTTTTGTATCAAATTTATCTATAATTTTACTATATTTTTAATTTTTATTTAAACAAAATAAAAATAATATAAATTTAAAATAATTATTAAGATCATCCCGTGCAATTGCGCGGGTATTCGACTAGTATTATATAATTGAAAGGACCAACGGAACCCTCTCATTCAATCTCACCAAAAGGAGCCCTCTCATTCAATCTCACCAAAAGAAGCTCTCTCATTCATTCTCACCAAATAATCTATATCTATATATTATATAATTGAAAGGACCAACGGAACCCTCTCATTCAATCTCACCAAAAGGAGCCCTCTCATTCAATCTCACCAAAAGAAGCTCTCTCGTTCATTCTCACCAAATAAAGCAATATCATTAGTTCCCATTATTTTTAAAATACGTATTTTAATTTAATTAATTTAACTAATATTTTTGTATGACTTTCAATCTATACCAAACTCCTTATGCACATACACTATATATATCATCGAAGTATGACTTCTAATTTATATCAAACTCATAATCAACATAACCTATATCAATATCATCTATTTACTCTCCTCTTTGGATTTTAAGCCGTTAATTTAACTAATATTTTTGTATGACTTTCAATCTATACCAAACTCCTTATGCACATACACTATATATATCATCGAAGTATGACTTCTAATTTATATCAAACTCATAATCAACATAACCTATATCAATATCATCTATTTACTCTCCTCTTTGGATTTTAAGCCGTCCCAATTTTATACGCAGGCAGCAAATGTAAGTTTAATTTTCTAAGGATCTATTGATGCTTTAATAATACCTTCAATAATTTGTTGAATTATTATATTTTATTTATTTTCTTTTTTTATAATTATTGTATACATTATTAGATGATCATTAATGTTGTTTTTTTAAGGAAGTGATCAACGTTGTTATTAATTGTTTTTCATACTGCAGATTTGTATTTTCTGAGTTAGAAGGAGTGATGGACTCATGAAATCTATTGCATAATTTATATTTTGTAAATCAATTGTTTTTATCATTTAGCTATTTGTACCATGATTATGTCTTCAGTTGTTTAGTATCTATACTTCGACCAATATCAAGGGACCTTAATCAACTTGCAGCGTATTTTATATTTTTAAAAGACTTTAGATTTGTATTTTTATTTAATTTTTATATTTCAATAAATAACATATCTGTGTTTTTTTGGGTCCTAATATGATAAACAAAGAGTTTTATAAGCAGATTAATTATAAGCCTGTCACAATACATTTAATTAGAATCATTGTATTTATAGGTTTAGTTTTTAGTATTGAAATCAAACTTTTCAATTAGAGTCCTATCAAGTCTGTGTTACAATTAATTATTTTCTTACTAACGAATTTGTGTATTTTTTTTACTTAGACTCATATTAAATGTAAAAAGTGAAAAATAAATGTGGTTTTTGATGAAATTATCAGAAGAAAATTATTGAAGAAATAAAGATAAAATTTTGATAAAAAAATAGTTAAAAATATAAAATGTAGAGACAATTCATCATTTAAATTATTAAATTATATTTTTATTTTTCTTACAAGTTCACACATTAAAATTTTTAGTTTTAGAAAATATTAATTTATTTTTAGAAAAAAATAATTTTAATTTAAATTGTATATAAATTGAGCAGCGCAAATGCGCGGGATTACGACTAATCTATATATCTATATCTATATACTTATATAATTGAGAGGACCAACGGAGCGCTCTCATTGATTCTCACAAAATAGAGCATTCTGGTAGTCTCCAATTTTTTTAAACTACTTATTCTAATTTAATTATTTTAGGTAAATTGTTATCATGAATATATACTTATATAATTGAGAGGACCAACGGAGCGCTCTCATTGATTCTCACAAAATAGAGCATTCTGGTAGTCTCCAATTTTTTTAAACTACTTATTCTAATTTAATTATTTTAGGTAAATTGTTATCATGAATTTAATTTAAATTAGTATTATAATATATATAGATAAGTTGACAATAGTTGAGTTGTTGAGAAAGTGATAAGTTTCAAGTTAAATACAATTCGTCAAATTTCAATCTATATAAACTCTACCGATGTACTTTTAATTTACATGAATAATTCTATTCAGCAATTCTATTCAGCAATTTTATTCTAACTACTGGTGTGATTAATATTCCAAGAAGGTATAATATTTTTTTTACAGCAAATCTTATACTCCCTCCGTCCCGTTTAAGAAGTCCCATATTCTATTTTGGGATGTCCCATTTAAAAAGTCTCATTACTATTTTTAGAATACTTTTCCATTGAATACCCCATTTTACCCTTATTTTAGTTATCTTAAAAGAGTTTTATGGAAAATTTCACTATCATTAATAGGGGCAAAACATGAAAAAACATAAATAGACAAGAATAATGAATGTTTTCTTAATCTGTGTGTAAAGTCAAATGGGACTTCTAAAGTGGGACGGAGGGAGTATATAATAGAGATAACTTGCATATACTGTGAACAGTTAGTATTGTTTTGTTCATTATGAGTGTGCTATATACACATATCTAATCTCCTTGCAATGATGAATGGAACACGTACCCACTAATATATGGTATAGTTATAGACTAACTCAAATCTAAGTCCCTTGCTAGAAAGTATGCATATGTTAGTTAATTTCCCTTACCATTAGATTAGTAAATGTACGAGTGTATAACTATTAAAAACCTTCATTAATTAGTTCAACACAATTAAGATTAGGACTAAGAATAATTACTTTAAAATTGGTAGGTAGAGGATCATACCTCCAGATATTGTGCTAAATCGTCACGCGTTTTTTTATTTCTCTTAAGAGCTAATTAATGATCTATTAGATAATTTTTCTTTTATGACGAGACTCATAATTGTATCTAATTTAAAGTGTTGCACCCCAGTTATAAATTAATAAATTACTTCAGATAGTAACTTAAAGATAAGATACTTTAAGGTAAAAATTGATTTTATTCCACTCATATTTTTTAAAAATTAATTTCATCTAATTTCTATAATATTCATTCTAATCACATCAATTTATTATTTATTATTTATTATATTGATAGATTCAGGGTGCTTTATTTTCAAATTATGAAAAACTCAATATCATTCTTGAAAGTCATTCGAAAAATAACTATAACTTTTTAAAATTTCATTATAAAATTATATATAATATAAAAAAACTCAATATATTAATATTAAAATATATACTCTATTTATTCGTAGGAAAAATAGTACTATTATTATCAAAAAAAAATAGTACTATTAGAATTCGTCACTATAAAGCATTATGATGAGAAGGAAAATAAATATGCAACTTTTGCCAACGTAATAATTAAACACATGTTTTCTAATAGAAAATGAACAATAATCTTTTTATTATCAATCGTAAAAAAATCAAACTGCATAAGAAAATTTTATAAATATTGTAAATTATTGATTATTATGGTATCCAGCCCATATTTATTATGAGAAGTAGCATCATGTATAAAACTATAATACAAAAAAATTATAAGAATATAAAAGGAAAAAAATATATATTATAGATATTCATATACTTTAGAAAAATTTATTACAAAATTTATTAGAATGTATTTTTATTTTATTTAATATTATTAATTTCCATACTATTTATTATAATTATTTTGGCATTCTATTAATTTTTTAAATAAAAATGATACTATTTATATAGAATATGAAATTGATTTCGCGCAAATGCGTGAGCCTACGACTAGTATTATATAATTGAGAGGACCAACGGAACCCTCTCATTTATTCTCATCAAATAGAATGCTCTGATAGTCTCCAATCTTTTTCAACTACTTATTTTACTTTAATTGATTTAAGTAGTTTTAATCAAAATAAACCTCTTAAAAATTAAAATTACGTTTTTAATTACTGTAGTAATTGATCAAAAGATAATTTAGAAGAGCAATACTCCCATATTTGTCCTAATAATTAGGATGAAACCATTTAAATATAAACAACAAATACACATGTGAATTGTGTTATTTTTATCAAAGGCTTCATATAAAAAAGAATTACAGACAATATGTTGATTACCATTATATTTGTCAAAATTTAAATGTGTATTAGTTATCAAATCCTAAATGGACTGATAATCAACCAGTTTTATTTTAGGATGATTTTAAATTGGCTTAGTATCAATAAATTTAGTTTAAATAATGTTTTAATTTCTATAAAATAGTTTGATATTTATGTTGGTAAAAGTAAATAACATTTTAGAGAAGATAATATACCTATTAATTGATAGCAAATCGCGCAGGTTAATTTTCTATTACATATCCATTAATTTATTTATTTTTAAAATTATAAATTATCTAAATTTATATTGAGAGGATCAAAGGAGCTCTTCCATAACTTCTCACTTCTTTTAAACTACTTAATTTAATATTAATATTATTTTATTAACTTTTTTAAATCACTTTTTAAATCATATTTAATTTAAGGGTTAATATCATAAAAATTCACCAACTTTACACGTTTTTTCATTTTAATCACACAGTTTAAATTTTCTCATTTTCATGCACGAACAACCACTTTTTCTCATGTGCATGCACCGTGCTGAGATGTCAAGACTCCATTTGTGTAATTTGATGAGGAGAATCAATGTTTCTTTTTACACCAATAAATTAGTGCTACGTCAGAACCGTGCATGAATTTGACAAAAAGTGGTAGTTCGTGCATACAAATGAAAAAAATTAAACTGCGTGATTAAAATGAGAAAACGTGTAAAGTTCGTGATTTTTTAACATTAACCCTTAATTTAATGAGTGTTCTAATCTGTATCAACTTCTAATCTCTAAACATCATAGTGTTTTAATATATATTAACTTCTAATTTCTACAAATTATTTATTTTATTGAATAATAATCTTTAAAAAAATAAAAAATTAATCTAGCATTTTAACAAACACACATTTTATATTAAAATTTTATTTATTATTTATTATTTTAACATTATAATTTATTTTATTTTTACTAATATAGAAATTATTATTAAAAAAATACTAATATTAAAGATAGTCAATAATTTATTACTAAATTAAAGTAGATTTTTATCTTATTAGTTGGCGTATGATATTTTTTCACAATATTTATATACTTTTCATAAATTTATTATTTAAATAATTATTAATTTGATTCAGCATAAATACGCGGGATTTTCGACTAGTATCAAAAACTAATCCTCAGCGGCAGGTTACTATAGCTAAGCCCCAGTAGCGAGCAGGCCAGCCCTTTTAAGAACAACTTGTTACTGAAATTGTTTATACAAAATAAAAAATATGACCCAAAATTCATAAGCCGACATTTTTATCAAGAAAGGCCATTAGACCGTAATTAGTTATTATAAATAATTTTTAACTAGTATATTATCTGCGCGATGCAGCGGAAACTATAATCTATATAATTCTTATTAATTATTATTAAATCAGACTTTATATAAAATGAAAAAATATGACTGGAAAGTATAAGAAGATATTAAAACTTGTCAAAGTGAATAATTTACGGTCATTTAAATTGTCAATTGAAAAAAAATCAACAAATGAACTTTTCAAATATTACATTTAATAAATTGAGTGTTTTTTTTAAGTATTTCACTTAATAATATTTTAAAAAAATTGTCATAAATAAGAAATGTAATATAAAATGAATAAATAAATAGATCTATTATTTTAAGAGAGGTGAAAGTGGCAAATAATGCTATTATTTCGAAACCGATGGAGTAATGTTTTATAAAATTATTGAAAATAAAAAGTAATATAATTCAAATATTTACAATTTTAAAATATTTAATAAAATATTATTAATTATCTATATAAATAACATAGCACGAAGAATATATAAAAGAATTTGTCTAGTTAACAATATTATTTTAATCACTTAAAATTAAATAATATATAATAAAAAATGTATTAAAAATAGGGTTGCTACTATATATCCTCATCTTTGGTGTTATTTTCGATTTAAACACAATCTAAAAAACGTCTCACCTCATATTCCAAGTATTTCAAACTTTGCGTACTATAGCCGGGTTTGTGTTTTATTCGTTATTTTCCGTAAAAATAATAATGTTTTTGACAAGTGAATAACTAAAACGATGTCGTATAAGATGTTTAGGTCATATATGCCATAAAATAAAAAATTAGAATATATGGTACCATATTTTTCAGATTGTAGTTAAATAGAAAAACACGAAAGATAAAAATATATAGTATCAATAATAACCTAAAAATGATGAGTTACGAAGAAAATTATATATATATATATATATATATATATATATATATATATATATATATATATATATATATATATATATATATATATATATATATATATATATATATATATATATATATATATATATATATATATATATATATATATATATATATATAAAGTCATCTTACAAATAGAAAAAATAATAGCAGTAAGCAATTGAAAAAATAATCGTAAAATGTCAATATTTTAAAGAAAAAATTAAAAAAAAAATCTCATTCTAATTAAACAAAGTTATTCACAAACTTTGACCACAACACCCTTAGTAGTGGCTGAAAGAGCAATTAAGGGCTTAATAATTATTTTTTCATATGATCATATAAAAAATTATTTTATTAAATATATTTATAATTTAAAAATTTATTTACTTTTGAAAAATAAATTTGTTAAAAAATAAAAACCTAAGAATTAAAGTGGTTATTTTAATATGTTGAAGAAGTTAAAATAATACTTTTTCCATCCTTTTTTAACTTATTAGGCTTTAGTTTTCACAAAAAAGAAAGATGCGTTGGCTCTGTAGCTCACTTTCATATGTCGTTTACAATCATTTCAATTTTCAAGTTGTTCACTATATCTCATTTGCTTTGCCGTTTATACATGATGTAGTTTTCTCTTAGCTTTAATTTATAGTATAACAGATTTAGTTAGAAGTTCAGAGTTAATTTCATAGGTTTAGCCATAAATTTAGAAATAATTCTTCAGAAGGTTTATAAAGTCCAAGTTCATCCTTAAAAGAATAAGTCCATAATTAGATTGGCCATTAAACCGTGTTTAATTAGTCAGAAGCTTAAAAATATTTTTGTCAGAAGTTTAATTGACCACAAGCCCAGGATTACACGTGCTTTTTTCGTGAATCGGCGCTTCATGAGCAGTTTTAAAAGTGGAGGAGCATTGTGGAACGTGGGCAGTTGAAGAAGTACTATCAACTGACGGTTTCCAGAAACACTATAAATAAGAGAGGAGCATGACGATTTTTAGCCCAATCAATTTCCACAAAAACACCACCCAAAGGCATAAACACTAAAACATTCTGTAATCTCAATTCTTCAACCAGTAAACACATTTACGATTGAATTTCTGTATTTTCATTCAAGTTCTCTTAGCATTTATTTTTGGAGTACTTGTAGTGAGGTCAACCAAGCCCCGATCGTTTGTTTTTAGAAGTCAAGTTACAAATTGGAATCTATTTCTGGCACGCTCGCAAATTCACACACTTGTTACGATTATTCACAACAATCTCAAAACTCCAGTAACAATTTTGGCACGCCCAGTGGGACACTAGAGTTATGCGGAGAACTCGAAGTGAAAAAGGAATGCAATTGTATCTCAGGATACAATGGATGATCCTACTTCTGCAAATGTAGGACATGGAGACTATGTGCCTCACATGGTCTGAAACATCAAAAAAAAAAATTACTTCTCCATGGAGAGGTGAGTGGAGATGTACCACCTGGTTTTGGAGGGCAACAAACACCGACTCGGCGAAATTCTGAGCCGAGATTGGCGGAAGTGTTGGAAATGTTCTCAAAGGCTATGATGGAGAGAGTCATCCAATTTGAACCATGCTCAGGTTGAAATGAATCTGAAGCATGAGATGATGGATAAGAAGCAGTGCAACATGGAACGCTACTTGGCTGAACTGATAGTTGCGGTGAAGTTATCATCCTAAAAGGATGGTGATTTACCAGAGGCTGTTAACACAGCTAAGCGAGATCCTAACCGACTCGGGGGTCAATCATCTACAGAATTTCAGGAGATTGGAAGCACTAGTCATGTATCAATCTCGAATCCATCAGCCCCTAAAGAAAGGTATGTACCACCACATAAAAGAGATGAACCTGTTCAAATTAACTCTTTTAAAACTAATAATCAAACTGGCCAGAATTCTAGGCCGTTTAATAACACAGGTGTTGTTAATCATCCTTTTATGGAGGACCAAGAGGTTAATCAAAATTATATTCAACCTCTGGGTTCGGGGGGAAACTACCTTCCCTAGGGGCGGAACCCACCTCAGGTGCCACTCCAACCTCTAAAAAGACCACTAGACATGGAGGTTGTAAGAAAAGCTGTCCATGACCTGTATGGTCCAGGTTTGAGACAAATTGACCGACCATAGTTTCACAAACCATACCTGAATTATATTGCCAGGTAAAATCCTTACCATATGGAATATAAGTCCAGAATTTTTCTTTGTTTTCTGGAGAAGATGGCCACTCCACCATTGAACATGTTGTAAAATTTATCATTCAATGTGGGGTTCTGGCCAATCTTGATAATATTGCTAATTTCAAATTACGGTTGTTTCCTAACTCCTTGACAGGTACGACTTTCACTTGGTATGCCACCTTATGAAGAAACTCAGTGTTAACATGGTCGGAGATGGAAATATTGTTTCATACCCAGTTTAACCATGCTGAGCCGGATATTTGTATTACAGAATTATCCAGAATTTCTCAACGAAATGGAGAAGATCCAAACATGTATATCCACCCTTCAAGAAGATGAGGAGCAGGTGCAAAATCATCCTCCCAGAAACTGAATATGTCAAAATGGCTTAAAGAGGTTTAGATATTGAACTTCAGAAGAAGTTCTAGAGGATGGAGTTCAAAGACTTTTATGAATTGGCTGCAAAGGTCTCTGAGTACAAAGAACTTCTTCGGGAAGAAAGCCACAAATAGAAAGTGGCTATGGACACCTATTATCAAGAGGTTGGGTCTTATGAAACAGCGGTATCCGATCTCACGGCCACCGGATCATGCACTTGTCCTATGTTGAGAAAGAAGACCCCTGATGGATGGAAGAAAGCTAACTTTTCTCCTTCTGATCATCAATATTTCTAAATCAATTTATTAAAATCATATATATAAACAACAGAGCATAAAGTGATCAAATATTAAAAAAAAACATAATCCATGGTAATTTGCTTACTAATTGACTCTTTTTATAATAGGAAAATAATAATTACTATGGAATTCTATAAAATAGGTGAGTATTGTAATTGTATTAAAAGTAGTATTTTTATGAATAGTAAAAGTAGTTTAAATTAGCTAATATTTAGATATAATTAATAATAATTAAAATAACATTAAGGGTATTAGCGTAAATGTGCCTGTCCCTTCCCCCCTCCCCCCCCGCCACCCATCCCTCACATCCGTACTTTCATATATAGTATAGATGAGTATTACAATAAGAAGAGATAAATTTGTCATGCATAAAAAAATAGAATAAATGTGAAAATGAGTGCGAAAATATAATTGTGAAAACAACTAAAAGTCGAGTCTATTGACTACATATTTACCTTTTTAGAAAATCAATTCAAAATATTAAACATATAATTTAATACATGGCAAACTACTTATCTTGGTTGGGAGTAGCAATAAGCTTCAACCTATAAAATATCACTGATGTTTTTGAATTGATTCTTTCCAATTATAAACTCATCAAAAATCAAACTTGAAATGTTCTTATATTACTCTCATCTTTAACCTTGAATGTGATGTAATAGTGAAAATATAAATTTTTTGATTTGTTTGCCTTTGCAAGTATCAAATATTTAAAATTTGAATTCTAAAAAAGAACAATAATTTCATTCAAAAAAATAAGCAACTGCAAAAAAACACACACAAAAGACAAACATCTTTCTGGTTAAATACTTCGATTGCTATTTTAGCATATTCATCAAGTTTCGTGACATAACGCTCATTCAATTTCATTAGTTTAATCATACCAAATGAACGAACATTTGGAAAGTCGTCCATATCAAAATTCTATGTTGGGCGGTCGTACGTATTAAGACACTATAACCTGTCTCAAGCTTTTCGCCTCACCTTACCTTCGCCACTAATTGTCACTCTTTTCTTTAGGTAAGAATACTTTGTTTGAATCAATAGACTCATCTCCATGACTAAAAATTTTATTAAAAAATAAAACAGTAAGTTGAATTGACTATAAATTAAAAAAATCATTTATCATCAGATAAGTTTCGAGGCTCAGTAATCATAAGAAGACCTTATTATATTTTTTTCGTAAATTGCTTCAAAAGTAAATCTAAAATATTGTCTAAATAATGGGAAAAAAATAAGGAATAATTGCAATAGAGCCCACATTGAAAGTATTCTATTTACAGTTTTTGCAGCAGCGGCATTTCAGACTTGTTTAAGAATAAGTACCATAATAAGGAGAGGTAAATTTTTTTTGCATGAAAAATTAAAACAAGTGTGAAAATGATCGCAAAACGATAATTGCAAAAACAACTAAAAATCGAGTGTATTAACTATATCTTACCCTTTAGAAAAGAAATTCAAAATATTAAACATATGATTTGATACGTGAGAAGCTAGTTATCTTGGCTGGGAGTAGTAATAGGCTTCAACCTACAAAATGTTGTCCATGTTTGAATTGATTATTTCTAATTATGAACTCATTCAAATCCAATACTAGAAATATTTTTATACTACTGTCATTTTTGACCTTGAATGTGATGTAATAGTGGAAGTATAAATTTTCTAATTTGTTTGTCTTCAAGCTCTAAAAATTTAAAATTTGAATTCTAAAATAAGAACAATAATTTCATCAGAAAATAAAGAACTGACAAAAGAAAAAGACAAACATTTTTTTGGTTAAATACATTAATTGTCATTTTAGCATATTCACCCCAGTTCTGTGACATCGCGCTTATTCAATTTTATTGATCTTATCGTACTAAATGAACGAACATTTGAGAAATCATCTATATAAAAACCCTATATGAGGCGGTCGTCCATATCACAACCCTATGTCGATGAAGTAACCGGTATCAAGCTTTTGGCCAAAGGAAGAGGGCGGCCGCCACAGCTCGCCCTATTCTATAATGGCATAGAATAGATCTTTTCGCAACAAATCCTCGGACTTCAACATCATTGGTTAAAATAGCGAGACGAACAACAATAGCACAAAAAGAATAATTTCTTTCACTAATTTACTATCTGTCCAATTAAAAACTCATAAACAAATATGTAATGCTGGAAGGGAAAGACCTTTGCACTTTAAAATGAAACTGTACATGATGAAAATTTACACATAATTAGCAAAAATATGATTACCCAACCATAAAATTTATCGCAAAAGCATCCATATCCTTTATAGAATATGGATCGATATAGTACACAAGCTCCAATGGTTCCAACGAAGGAAGTCCAGTATTTACTCCCGACAATCCCATATCATAAAGAAATGATGCAATAGCAGAAAAAAGTGATGCCATATTAGAAATGGTGTCAACCCACTTTCGCATCTAACCCAGAAGGCGTGCTTAGGACATGTGGCACCTTTATTTTACCTTCACGCAAAAAAACATTTTGCACATGGATAAATAAAGGATCCAAAAGCTCTTCCAACCAGATTTCCCACAACTCTGGAGGGCACGATTTGACTAAGCGCATAAAAACTAAACTAACAAGCCTGCTTAAATGCATGAACTGCATCGGCCTCGCATTCTCCATCAATGCTACCTTAACAGAAACAACATTCAAGCATTTAAGGAATGTATCTCCAATGGTCATTGATAGGCCCAAGATAGTGTACCGAAAATTGTGATGAACAAATGAACAGTTAATTTGCATAAGTCAAACGTAATTAAGATAAGGGCCTAATCACTTAAAAATACTCCACGTTGCAACTTTTTTTCATTTATATCCTAGCGTATGAAATTTTTCAATTTTACCCAATTTCGGATTTTTAGGTTTCATCTCTATCATAATTTTAAAAAAATTTGACAAATTAATTAACTTAAGGATGAAAACACTAAAAACAATTAAATAGAAGGGTTATATCATATTTTTTTTATTTTGAAAAATACAAACAAGTCCTTCAATTTCAAAAATATTCAAATAAATCCTAAAAATTAGTTATTTTTTAAAATTTTATTAAATAAATTAACAAATAAATAAATTCTGACCCATCACCGTACTCAACTAATTTACAAACCCACCACCGAAACCCGACAAATTTTTTTAATTTTTTTCCGGTTCTGTGACATCACGCTTATTCAATTTCATTTGTCTAATCGTACCAAATGGATGAACATTTGGGAAATCGTCTATATAAAAACCTTATATTGAGGCGGTCGTCCATATCATAACCCTATGTCGATGAAGTAACCGGTACCAAGCTTTTCGCCAAAGGAAGGGGCGGCCGCTGCAGCTCGCCCTATTCAATAATGGCATAGAATAGATCTTTTCGCAACAAATCCTCGGACTTCACCATCATTGGTTAATATAGCGAGACGAACAACAATAGCACAAAAAGAATAAATTTCTTTCACTAATTTGCTATTTGTCCAACTAAAAACTCCCAAACCAATATACTTACCCACTGTCTCTAATACCATGTAACCAATTGTGTATAGATGATACATCGGTTCTATATACCCTGCCTTGCCGGTATCAATCTGAGATCCATCGGTGAATGTTAAAGAACCCTCTGGCGATTGGGGATTTCTTTCACCGAGAAAAGAATATTGCTCAACATGACTTGTTGCCATGGAAGCTTTTATTTTATCAGGTAATGCTTGATATATGGAAGGAGACCAAAGAGAATGTATGACACGAAGCAACTGCAAATGAATAACCAAATTTCAGCAGTTATGGCTTTAAGAAAGAAGACATGAAATGACTAAAAGAAATTGTTATTTCTTAAGTGAAAGATACTTTTAAAAGACGAGGGAGCATCCAGGACATATGTGAAGTTATTGGATGCAAGAGACTATTTGTTGAGCATTCTTGTGATGTCGTTTTTTCTTTTCTGGTTCCAGTTATTTTGAGTATCTTCTCAAATAACTTCACTATGTGGAAAGTTGACCACATAAATGGTGTCTTAAAAATTAGACGAATGGTTCAGATAAATAACAGTCTAGATTCATCCACGGCCGGATCAAAGGTTCTAGCAACCCGGCAAAAACTTCATTGCGAGCTTTCCAAACCTCCCAGACATTAAAAAATCAAATTGTTTCCTAAAAGTCCCTCTATTTCCTACTAGCCAATTTCATCCACTGAAAATAGAAGCTCTATAAATCAAACGGAAAAGACCCAGTGGAAACTTTCAATCGACAAAGAAAGTGATACCAAAAATCCCAAGCAAAAGAATAGTGAAATATTATGTGGATTCCTGTTTCAATCTCTATCAAACAATTCGGACATAACAGAGCATCCTCATTAATAATCCGGCGATAAAATAATAACTCTTTCAAAACTATACGATCCTTGTGAAGGACCCAAACAAAGAATTAAACTTCCGGTGGAACTTTAGCCTTCCAAAGCCTGCTATAGATAACATTTGCTGAAGTTGAAGTTGAACTGCCATGACAGATTTTGATGAAGCTGCTCGACATGTAGTTGTTAGCCATCGAGATCCAGTAAGGCTCATCCTCTTCATATTCATAAAAAAGGCTCATCCTCTTTGTTATCTGTTGCTAGAATACCATAAATAGTGCTGGACAAAACACGATACAAAACCTACTCACCTACCTGAAGCCTTCTCCTCCATGACATGTTAGAAATGAGGGGGAGGATTTCTGTTGGTTGTGAAAATATAGAAACCATTTAGTAGAATACAAATATGTTAGCTCCACCTCCAATCTTCTCAATTTTGTCATTAGCTTGAATAAGATGATTTTCCACATTAATCGCATCATTTATCAATTAAATACTTAAGCTCGAACACTTCTCTTTGAGATTTCCCCTCCCTTCTGTAGCTCCTCATTGGATTTTTTCATATACAACATGTGCTTGAGGTGAGAAGCATATTCATCATCATACCATCTAAAGAAGGGCGATTGTGTGGCCTGTCAATACACGTAAAATCAGAAACAATGCATTAACGGTTTATACCCTATAAAATCAAAAACACATAAAATCAGAAACTCTACCTAAATCAAAAACCCTTTTATCATAAACCCTCAAACCTAAAATCAAACACCCTAATAATTTGAAATCCTAATTACACAAACAATAAAATCTAATTAAAACTCTATAATTAGCTTATCCTCCCAAGAAGAAGATGAATTTCATAAAATTACCAGAAACCCCTAAAATTACAAAACCTAAAATCAGAAATAATCAAATTGGAAACCCTAAAATTAGCATACCCACTCAAATTGATAATTTCGAGGCAATTTCTGTTTGTGTTGAATTGGAACCATAAAATAAATAAACAAACCTTTATATCTCAAACCCATTAACCCATTCAAACAAACCCGCTGTCATGTCATGTTAATTTACAAACGTGTATTTTTAATGTAATTATTATTATCATACATGTCATTTTTTTAATTATTTTATATTCTTAATAACGTGAAATCATGCGCATAACAGACTTCCATTGAAAGACCTAAATAATTATACAGGTCATTTTGTTCGAGAATTAAATTATTTGATATACTAGCTTGAGAACTTAAAATATGATATCTAATTACCATGCCTAGGCGGTGGAATAGGCTTTAATCTACAAATGCCAACTGATGTTTCATAGTGTCTTTTTTCACAAACATAATCATAAAATATTAAAGCTTGAAATGTATAGATTGAAACTCTCTTCTCATCTTTTGCTTTAAAAGTGATATAATACTCTGTGCGTAGTCCTCCCAATACATTTGCCTTCTCAATCTCCACACATTCAAAATTTGAGTTCTAAAAAAAACAGTAAATGCATTAGGACAAATATGAACTCGTTAAAAGAACACCCAAAAGATTAATGAAAACATAGGCAATACCTCTTTCTGATTGAATTCTTCAAGTGCCATTTTAATATATTTATCAAGTTCTGTAACTGAAACCTCATTCAATTCCATTGGTTGAATCATACCAAATGCACGACAATTTGAAAAGTCGTTCATATCAAAACCCTATGTATTATATAAAAACAACAAAAAGTGATAAATTATCAGCAAATGTAATTTTTAGTTAATAATACAAATAAAGGATTAATGCTTTTAGGACTTGAAGCTTCAGTATTTAGAGGAAAACATAAAAAAAATTGGAAATTGAGGACAAATACATACCCCACTAGCATCAAGTTGTTCCATATATCTTTTAAATTCCTCATCAGTCATTTCATGTTCACCATCCGACTCAAACCACTCATCAGGTTCATCATCAGACTCCAAAATTGGATTAGCTGCCGAAACTTTTATCAGTTATACAATGTATAAACACATGCATCATGAGAATTGAATTCAACAAATAAATAAATTTTAGGGTTTAATCTTTAAAGTAAAATGATCTTGTCTAAAATGGAAAAATGCTATATGTAATTAAATTAAAATTACCAGGATTGTTATAATAGGCTTTCTTCATGGCCCCCACTTGCTTTCTAATTTTTGCCATCTTCTTTTCATGAGCTTCAGAACGTGCATTAGCTTCAATCACCTTTTCCATAACTGAAGGGCTGAGATTTGGTATATCATCACAAGAGTTATCCTCCATAATAGGAGGATTAAGTGCCAACAATTCATATCCTTCAACTGATATGAGAAATCTCTTCATACATTGTTGTTGTTCCTCAGAACTTGACGCTTTTGATAAGTCTTCTTCAAACAAAATCAAATATCTACGGGTTGAACCAGTGAGAGAAAGTAGAACCTGCATATATTACAATCAATAGAAAATCTTCAATTGAACAACATCCCATCGACAATATTTTTTTAATCTAACACGTTTGAATAGTAGCGAAAATGATTATTTACCCGTCTTAGTGATGGCTCTCTATCACGGAGATAAAAATATATTTTTCGACATAGACTAACAAGATCGGCACTGATAACTGCATTTGATTCAAACTTCATCGCTTCTAAAATGGACTTAAATAGATCTTTTGAAACAAACTCTCGGACTTCAACGTCATTTGTTAAAATAGCGAGAAGAACAACAGCAGTACAAAATGTAGAAATTTTTGTCACTGATTCGCTATCCGCCCAACAAAAAACTTCTAAACAAATCTGTAACATCGAACGCGAGAGACCTTTGTGCTTTAAAAGGAAACTGCATATAATGAAAAAAAATACACATTAGTAGCAATAATCGGATAATAAAATAGAAGTAAAAGAAGCAAAGATACCTCCCTAACTAGATATAAGAGTTTATTCTTATAGACATACCCAACCAAAGAGGTTATCGCAAAATCATTCAAATCCTTCAGAGACGATCTATCAATACTGTTCACAAGCCCCAATGGTTCCAAAAAAGGAATTCCAATATTGACTTCTGGTGATGCCATAGCAGAAAGAAGTGAGCATGTCCCATGGGTAACATCTCGAAGCAATTTCTCTGCCATTACGTACGCTTTCACATCTGATCCAGAAGGCATGCTTCCGACATCCGGCACCTTTGCATTACCTTCATGCAAACTAATAGACCGAGAAAAACAAAGAGCATTTTGCACATGAATAAAAAAGGGATACAAAAGCTTTTCGATCCAGACTTCCCACATCTCTGAAGGACAAGATTCGACCAAGTAAATTAAAACTAAATGAATAAGCTGCTTTATATGCCTGAACTGCATCGACCGTATATTCTCCACCAACGCTATTGTTACCATATCAGAATCGATATCCAAGCATTTAAAAAAAGGATCTCGCATGCTCATTGATAGGCCCAAGACAGTGTACCTGAAATCATAAACAGCAGATCAACAGTTAATTTCAATAGGCAAACCTAATTAGGACAATAAATAAACTTTATCTTTTTCCTTCCATTCACCATTTTTCCATGGACAAACTAAATATAAATACATAAATCTCAAATTGTATTCAGTTATACCATATGATCAATCAATTATAAAACTAAAAGTTAGGAAACAAAACAGACAACCTAACTAAATTCATGCAAGACATGGGAGGAAAAAGGAAAAGAAGAGAAACGAGGAAGAAAGAAGTCAATGACACATAAATATTCGACAACAATTTCTATGAACTATGGAAGAGTTAAAACTATCTTGAAAGCACTTGCTACTTACCCACTGTCTCTAATATCTTTTAACCAATTCTGCATATCTGATGTACTTATTTCTGCATACCCTTCCTTGCTCGTGTCAGTCTGAGATCCATCAGCGAATATTGAAAATCCATTTGGCAATTTGGGGCTTTTTTCGCCAAAAAGAGCATGTAGCTCAACGTCGCTCATAGACATGGCAGCTTTTAATTTTTCAGGTAATGCTTGATATATAGCAGGAGACCAAAGAGAATGTATGACGCGAAGCAACTGCAAATCATCAGCCCATATTTTAAGTAGTTATAGCTTCAAGAAAGATAATACGAAATGACAAATAGAAAGAAGTTATTTCTTATGCAAATTATACCTTTAAAAGAGGAGGGAGCATCCAGGACAGGTGTGAAGCCATTGGATGCAAAAAACTACTCGTTGAACATTTTCGTAAAGTTGTATTCTCTTCTCTGGTTCCAATTATTTTAAATGCCTTCTCAAATAACTTCACGGTGTGAAAAATTGACCACATAAACGGTGTCTCAGAACATAGACGAACTATACCCAAGGGTTCAGATAAGTAATTATTTTGCCAGTCTAGCTGCGTCCACTGCTCACGTAAAAGATTTAGCGACCAGGCAAAAAATTCTTGCTGTTGTTCAGTCCTGCACCAGTTAAGAAACTTGAGGGAATAAGCAAAACATATAATATTATTGTTCACAAAACTTTAAAACATTATAGTATGTTCACGGTGAAGCATTACCCAGCAGTTGAAGCCATATCAAGAAATGCTTCAGCTAGAAAAATATGCTCACTATGATGCAAACAGCCTTCTTTTAGTATATAAGCCATAGTATCACTATCGGCTTTACCCTACAGTACATAGCAAAAGAAAGAATATATGAGATTTGCTTGAGAAGTGCTCATTAGAAGAGAGCAGGATGAAGATTAGTCTTCCTCAAAGAGGACCTATATAATTTTGTGTTGAGTTTGTTCCACTGTCTAATTATGCAACAGAAGAGTATGATTATTATTTCTTCTTCATTTACTACTCTATCAGCTAATTTTCAAAAAATCAGCAACCTAAAAGTTACTAATACAGATGAAATTAGGTCTTAATGCTTTACTATTGATAACCAAACAAATAGGGAAAAAAGAAGAAATTCATACATCACTAGCTTCCACCAGACCCAAATATCCTTTGAATTTTTCATTATCGGTTGCTTCATATGATTCCCTACCTGGCAAAACAAAAAATTATTCAAATACAACAACAACAAATACAATAAATATTAGGGTTCCAACATTCAAATTATCTGATCTGATTTAAAAATTAAAAAGAAATTACCGTGGAATTTTCGCTTTAGATCCAACGCTCGACTTTTAAAAGCCTCCTTCATTGTTTTATGAGCCTCCTCACTTGCTTTAGAGACTCAACTTTTGCATATCACTAGAAGAGCTGCCCTCCATAACTAATATCTAATTCTTGATAATAATTTATTCTAATTTGCTTTTGGTTTTCCGAATAAAAATTCCTATTCAGCTCAAAAAGATAGAACAACGGCGAGGTTAGTGTTTTTCCCTAATATGACAGCTCTGGCCGGTAAAGTGTATGCAAGAGCTGACCGAACCCAACCGCAATTATTATATATATACAATTTGTTAAGACTGCGATATCAGGAAGCAAATTAGTGGGAAGTTTTCTCATAGGCGACCAGATTCGAATTTTGACTTGGTGAGTTCAGCTGTATTTTAGCTTGTTTCCTTTTAAAAAGCGTCAAACACAATCTTTAACACCCAACAGTCAACACAAAGAGGCAGGCGCATTAGCGGATGAAGACTTTCATATCTTTTTAACTTTTAACTATTTATAAATTTTTCCTAATCCTAATCCTAAACATACACTTAAAAGTGTTTTCTAACTCTAATCAAATATATAATAATAATTTACGAATGACATCAAATTTTTCTATTTGTATTAATGATTTAATTTTTAATTTCAATTTTTATATGTAAACAATTTTAAATAAAAATAGACAAAAGGTACAAAAAAACCTCTAAGTTTACCCAAAAGTATAAGACAACCCCTTAGCATATTTTGGCGTAAATAAACGCTCACAATTCTAAAATCGAACAAAAAACACCCTCCGTCCATGATTTTGACAAACGGACGTTAAATTAGTGATGTGGCACTAAAAAAAGTTCAAAAACACCCTTAATTTTTAGAATACTTACCAAATTAATATTTTATTTTATTTTTTATTATTTCACCCTCGTAAAAAGCTCAAAAATACCCTTAACTTAAAATACATTCAATCAAACCCTCTTCTCCACTAATTTAAAAAAAATAAAAAAAATAAAAACACATATTCCCGACCTCTTTTCCGACAACTTCCCCGACCCGCCGCCACTTTCCGTCATCGTCTTCCTTTGGGAAAGATGGTCTTTCTTACTGATCAGGTCTTCCCCAAACGACGACCAGTGCGGCTGGTCTTCCATGGAAGACGAGCAGCTCATCTGCAGAAGCGGGCGGTGACGGAGTGCGGCGACGGGCCCGAGGAGGCGGTGCCGGAAATGATTAATTTAATTTTTTGTTAATTAACTATTATTAATTTTTTGTTAAAATCAATTAAAAAATTAACCACCGTAACCCGACACTCTCAGAAAAGATTTGACCGACGGTGATTTTTGGACCCGCAGTTTTTTTGGGACTGACCATGATTTTGGGGCCGAGGGTGGTTTAGGGGGTGGCGATAGTTTCGGGGTTTACAAATAGGTTTTAATTAGATTAAATTTGATTCAATTAGTTTTGTTTAATTTAATTGGTTTTTATTGATTTAATTACACTTAATTAGGTTCTACTAATTGAAATTTAATTAATTGAGGTTGTTACCTTTTTTAAAAAAATTTAATTGAAAATAAAAAAAGATGTTAATTTGATGTGCCTGCTGTCGTTTGTTCCAGAGGTGTCGAGTTACGGTGGTTCAATTTTTAATTGATTTTGATAAAAAAATAATTAGAGTTAATTAGGAAGAAGAAGGTGAAATAATAAGTGTATCTTTGAACCTTTTATGAGGGTGAAATAATAAAAAAATTGAGATATGAATTTGGTAAGTATTTTAAAATTTAAGGGTGTTTTTGAATTTTTTTTCTAATGCCACGTCACTAATTTAACGCATGTTTGTCAAAATCATGGACAAAGTGGTTTTTTTTGTTCGATTTTAGAACTGTGAAGATTTATTTGTGCCAAAAATAAGTTAAGGGGTTGTTTTATACTTTTGGATAAATTTAGAAGATTTTGTACCTTTTGTCAAAAAAACCACGTGTAAAAATCTTAAATTTAAATCACGATAAATATAAAAATTAAATTAAATTAATATATATATATATACACGCACACACACAACCAAATTAAATTAATATTTCTCTTTTATAAATAATATATAAGTAAATCTTATTACTTATAATTATATTAATTAACTATGTATGTCGCACTTAAAACATAATTAATAGATAAGTTAAAAGTGTAATTTTAAATAAATATATTAACAAGGTTTACAAATACACGTAGGTTAAATTTTGAGTGTTGCAAAAAATAATTCTAAAAAAATCTTATACGACAAATAATATATTTTAAGTTTCGTAGTCTTTATATGGCCATATGTATTAGCTTATTTTTATTATTACTTCTTTAATATATTTTTAAATAATATCAAATGTAAAAGAGGATATATAAATATTGAAAAAAAAAACACATAGAATAATTGCAACTATAAAAGTATTAATTCCATATAAAATCACCATCTTTACACATTTTTTCATTTTAATCACGTCATTTAATAAGTGTTAAATAAAATCACCACCTTTTATTTTTTGCAAATCTAACACCGATGAGAAAATCCGGTGTCTTTTTTCTTCCAAATAAATATCATAATTTGACTAATGCCCTAATTAACACAAAAACCACCTTCGTCTTACCTTTTTCTTGTTGTTTCCGGTTGCCGAGTTAACAAATATACACCAAATTTTCACATTCGTGATAGATTTGAAAAAAAAAAAAGAAAGGTGATGATTTTATTTAATACTTTTTAAAGAACGTGATTAAAATGAAAAAACGTGTAAATGTGATGATTTTATATAGAATTAACCCAATATAAAATGATGATACCTATATAATTACAAAATTACATTCAACAATTTCAAATATAAATCATAATAAATAATAAAATTATAAACCACGTACAGCGCACATGCATCACAAAATTAGTATATATAATTTTAACAAATTAGTATATATAATTTTTTTTTTTTATTTCGATTTGATCTCTTAGAATTTAAAAAATAATCAATTTTGATTTTTATGGTTGGTTACAAATTCCTAGTAATCGGTGTAGAGGTTGTTCAAATCCTTCTATATCGAATAATGTGTCTTTCTTCTTAGATTTAAAACAGTAAAAAAGAAAATCGTAGCATCTCCCATTTATTAAGTAGACATCTCTTTTTCTTTCGAAATTATAAGTGTTTGCAAAATCAAAACTGAAATATCATATTGTTTGATTTTCAAATAAGAATATTAAACTGTGAATTATGACTAACATAAGAGGCCTTAAAGCAATTTGCTCAGTCACGTCGAGACCAGCCGTTTATTATTACGATAGGTGTCAAGTGAAAGTGCAGTAATGTATGCAGTTGAGCTGATCGCCAATTCATACTAATACTATAATACTATTATATCCGGTTGTTTTTTATTTGAAGTGGGAGATCTCTCTCAATCCTTGCCTGAACCCCCCCTCCTCATGACCAGCGCGCCTCACTTCTAACTGCATAAGAAAGAAGATCTTTTTTATTTAGGCCAAATGTCCTAAAAAGGCCAAATCTTTCACGAAAGTTTCACAAAAGTCCCGACCTTTCAATTTTGTCGATTTTGGCCAAAAACATATTATTTGGTTTCAATTGTGGCCAACTCTCAATTTGATTTCAATTTTGCCTATGTGTCACCTACGTGGCATGCACATATATTGAAAGGTCAGGACTTTTGTGAAACAAAATAATTGAAAGGTCAGGACTTTTGTGAAACCAAATAATCAGTTTTCGGCCAAAATCGACAAAATTGAAAGGTCAGGACTTTTGTGAAACTTTTGTAAAAGATTTGGCCTTTTTACAACATTTGGCCTTTTATTTAATACTTAGTCTTTGTCTTTACTTTATCCTATACTATAATCTTTTTATACTATGCATCTTTATTATTGTAGCAATGCTGCGGCTAAGTCTGAGCTGAGGGGACAAAGATGCTTGACCTGTATGTGGTAAAGTTAGGGATAACCACTTCCTAGGGTAATAAGGCAGTGATTAGATTATAGGTAAGTGTTTCAAAGCTGTGGTTATAAAGAAGTCCATGAATGATAAATTGTAAAATCATAGATTGAACTGCCGAGTCGAAAAAATGGGGTGTTATCGTATATCTTTGTACCGGTTAAGTTCACGAGTTGGAGATAAGCGGATTATAAATTATACTCACTCCATTTTTAAGTTGTCCATTTAGCTAATATTGTACATATTAAAAAAGTGGGGTTTTTGTCTTAAATTATGGAAATAAATACTCATATAATTATGTAGTAAATGCTTTTATAAATTGAGTCATAGAGTCATTTATTAGAAAGGGATAAATTTGGAAGATAATAGCTAATGTTATCTTGAATTCCTAAAAAGACAACTATTGATGAAAAAATATATTTGTCTAAAATGACAACTAAAAAAAATAGAGAGTGGCAATTTAACTGATTAGTTTTATACAAATTTTCATTCATTGCTATAGAATAAATTAAAAAAAATCAATTTTTAATTGCCGACTAGAAGTATCTTTCATAACGTAAAAAAAACTGAATTTGAATGTTTCACCAATTAATTAAGACATAAATAAATAATAAAATAATATAAATTGTGACATCTGATACACTATTTACCATGCCCAGGAGCAGTATCTGGCTTCAATCTGCAAATGCCCACTGATGTTTCATAGTGTCTTTTTTCACAAACATAATCATAAAATATTAAAGCTTGAAATGTAAAGGTTGAAACTCTATTCTCATCTTTTGCTTTAAAAGTGATATAATACTCTGTGCGTAGTTCCCCTAATACACTTGCCTTCTCAATCTCCACACATTCAAAATTTGAGTTCTAAAAAAGAACAGTAAATGCATTAGGACATATAAGAACCGGTAAAAACAACACCGAAAAGATTAAAGAAAACACAGGCAAACCTCTTTCTGATTGAATTCTTCAAGTGCCATTTTAATATATTTATCAAGTTCTGCAATGGAGCGCTCATTCAACTTCATTGGTTGAATCATACCAAATGCACGAACGTTTGAGAAGTCGCCCATCTCAAAACCCTATGTATTTATACAAAAACAACAAAAATTGATAAATTATCAGAAAATATAATTAATAGTTAAATACAAATAAAAGACTAATGCTTCTAGGACTTAAAGCTTTAGTATTTAGAGGAAAACATATAAAATAATTTGAAATTTGAGGAAGCGTACCTCACTAGCTTCAAGTTGTTCCATATATTTTTTTAATTCTACATCAGTAATTTCATGTTTACCATCCCACTCAAACCACTCATCAGGTTCTTCATCAGACTCCAGAATTGGATTAGCTGGCAAAACTTTAATAAGTTATCTAATGTATAAACACATGCATCATGAGAAAATAATTCAACGAATAAATAATTTCTATGGTTTAAGGATTCAAATTATATGATCTTACCTAAAAATGGAAAACAGCTACATGAAATTTAATTAATAGTGGATTACCATTATTGTCATAATATGCTTTCTTCATAGCCCCCACTTGTTTTCTAAATTCTGCCATCTTCCTTTTATGAGCTTCAGAACGTGCCTTAGCTTCAATGACCCTTGTCATAACTGAAGGGCTGAGATTTGGCATATCATCACAAGAGTCGTCCTCCATAATAGGAGGATCAAGTGCCATAAATTCGTATCCATCAACGGATAGAAGGAAGCGCCCCATACGCTGATTTTGATCCGCAGAACTCGATGTGTTTGTCAAGTCTTCATCAAACATAATCAAATCTCTGTGGGTTGAACTAGTGAGAGAGAGTAGAACCTGTATACATAAAAGAAAACATATTTATAAAAATTTCAACGGGACAACATTCCATCAACAATAATTTTAATCTAACACGTTTGACTAGTATAGAACATAATCATTTACCCGTCTTGGTGATGGATCTCTATCACGAAGATAAAAATATATTTTTCGACAAAGACCAACCAAATCAGCACTGATAACTGCATTTGTTTCAAGCTTCAAAGCTTCTATAATGGCATTGAATAGATCTTTCGAAGCAAATCCTCGGACTTCAACATCGTTGGTTAAAATAGCGAGGCGAACAACAGCAGCACAAAATGAAGAAATCAATGTCACTGATTCGCTATCCGCCCAACAAAAAACTTCTAAACAAATCTGTAATGTTGGACGCGAGAGACCTTTGTGCTTTAAAAGGAAACTGCATATAATTAAAAAAATACACATTAGCAGCAATAATTGGATAATAAAATAGAAGTTTAAGAAGCAACAATCACCTCCCTAACTAGACATAAAAGTTTATTCTTATAGACATACCCAACCATAGAGGTTATCGCAAAATAATTCAAATCCTTGAGAGAAGAAGATGTATCAATATGGTTCACAAGCCCCAATGGTTCCAAAGAAGGAACTCCAACATTGACTTCTGGTGATGCCATAGCAGAAAGAAGTGAGCATGTCTCATGGGTAATATCTCGAAGCAATTTCTCTGCCATTACGTACGCTTTCACATCTAATCCAGAAGGCATGCTTCCGACATCCGGAACCTTTGCATTACCTTCATGCAAATTAGTAGACCGAGAAAAACAAAGAACATTTTGCACATGAATAAAAAAAGGATCCAAAAGCTTTTCTAGCCAGACTTCCCACATCTCTGAAGGACAAGATTTGACCAAGTAAATTAAAACGAAATGAATAAGCTGCTTTAAATGCCTGAACTGCATCGACCGTATATTCTCCACCAGCGCTACTGTTACCATATCAGAATCGATATCCAAGCATTTAAAAAAAGGATCTCTCATGCTCATCGATAGGCCCAAGACAATGTACCTGGATTCATGAACAACAAATCAAAAGTTAATTTCAATAGGCAAATCTAATTAGGACAATAAATAAACTTCATGCTTTTCCTTCCATTGACCATTTTTTTCATTGATAACTAGATGTAAATACATAAATCTCAAATGGTAGCCAGTTATTCTATGTGAGCAAACAATTATAAAACTACAAGTTGGGAAACAAAACAGACAACCTAATAAAAATCATGCAAGACATGGGAGAAAAAGGAAAAGAAGAGAAACGAGGATGAAAGTAAACACATAAATTTTCGACAACAATATTAATGAAAGAGTAAAACTATATCGAAAGCACTCGGTACTTACCCACTGTCTCTAATATCTATTAACCAATTCTGTATATCTGATCTACTAATTTCTGCACACCCTTCCTTGTGCGTGTCAGTTTGAGATCCATCAGCGAATGTTAAAAATCCCTTCGACAATTTGGGATTTCCTTCGCCAAGAAGAGCATGTAGCTCAACATCGCTCATAGACATGGCAGCTTTTAATTTTTCAGGTAATGCTTTAAATATGGTAGGTGACCAAAGAGAATGTATGACGCGAAGCAACTGCAAATCATCAGCTCATATTTTCAGTAGTTATGGCTTCAAGAAAAATAATATGAAATGAAAAAAATAAAGAATTTATTTCTTATGCAAACTATACTTTTAAAAGAGGAGGGAGAATCCAGGACAGATGTGAAGCCATTGGATGTGAGCGACTACTCGTTGAACATTTTCGTAAAGTTGTATTTTCTTTTCTGGTAACACTTATTTTAAGTGCCTTCTCAAATAACTTCACGGTGTGGAAAATTGACCACATAAACGATGTCTCTGAACACAGACGAACTATACCTAGGGGTTCAGATAAGTAATTATTTTGCCAGTCTAGCTGCGTCCACTGCTCACGTAAAAGATTTAGCGACCAGGCCAAAAATTCTTGTTGTTGTTCAGTCCTGCATCGGTTAAGAAACTTAAGGCAATAAGCAAAATTTATAATCTTGTTCACAAGACTTTAAAACATATAATAGTATGTTCGACGCGCGTGAAACATTACCCAGCAGTTGAAGCCATGTTAAGAAATGCTTCAGCTTGAAAAATATGTTCACTATGATGCAAACAACCTTCTCTTTGCATATATGCCATAGTATCACTATCAGCTTTACCCTACAGTACACAGCAAAAGAAAGAAACTATGAGATTTTCTTGAGAAATCCTCATTAGACGAGACCAGGATAGAGATTAGTCTTCCGCAAACAGGAGTTATACAATCTCGTTTCAAGTCCACAAGCATATTCCACTGTCTAATTATGCAACAGAAGAGTTTGGACTTCAATTTAAAGTTTAGATAATGCTATTATATCATCTTGGTTATTATTCTATGACTATCAGCTTATTTTCAAATAATTAGCCTCGGGGGTATTTAACACAGAATATTGAAATTAGGAATTAATGCTTTAGTACTGATAGCCAAACAAACAAATAGTAAGAAAAGAAAATCATACATCAGTATCTTCCATTAGCTCCAAATATACTTTGAATTCTTCATTATCATCTGATTCCCTACCTGGCAAAACAATTATCACTTATTGTATGCATCATCAGAAAATTATTCAACAAATACAATAAATATTAGGGTTCCAACATTGAAATTATCTGATCTGGTTTAAAAACTAAAAAGAAAAACATGAAATTACTGTGGAATTTCCGAATCCTTAGATTCCATCACCGAAAGACTCAACTTTTGCATATCTGTAGAAGAGCTTCCCTCCATAAGTAATATCTAATTCTTGATAATAATTTATTCTAATTTGCTTTTGGTTTTCCGAAAAAAAATTCCTATTTAGCTCAAAAAGATAGAACAATGGCGAAGTTAGTGTTTTTCTACTAATATGAGTCACAGCTCTGTTCGGTAAAGTATATACAAGAGCTGACCGAACTGAACCGAAAACCAAAGTTATTTTATAAATATAATCTAATTATTCAAAAACACCCCACTTTATCCCCTTTTGTAGACGAAGTAATCTTTTCAATTTTATTCTAATTTACCCTTTTATGTTTCAATTGTACCTTAAATATTAAATTGACCTCTTTTCACTTGTAAAAAAATTTAAAATAATTCTCCATTTTCAGCCTATTTCAATTAGACTCTAATATTATTAATAATATAAAATAAAAAATTATTTTAAACTTTTTTATAAATGAAAATAGGGCCAATTTAGTGTTTTGGTCAATTGACACATAAAAGGGCAAATTAGGGTAAAATAGGAGAAATTTCTAAATCAGGATATATTTGCAAAAGAACTTAAAGGTAAGGGGGTTTTGAGTGATTAAGGCTAAATATAATTTGTTAAAACTGCGGTAGCTTGTTTCCTTTTTAAAAGCGTCAAACAAACACAATCTTTTAATAAAGGATCAATTCACCCCCTCAACTTGACACGAAATATCAAAAAAAATATTTTGGACGTTTTTGGTTCAAACAGACCTACAACTTGCGTTTTTCGGTCAAAAGACTCCTCCCCCACTCTCAGCTAAACAAGTGTGTTACACTCTCTTAAATTTTTTTGGAAAAAATTCTAAAAAATCCTCAATATTTTATTTATCTCTTAAATTAATACATAATAATTATAATTTTCAATTACATCTTTTAATTTTTTAAAAATTCAATAACTAATTTAATTTTTATTAAAAAATAAAGGATCTTGCTATTCTTTTTTCCTTCTTCTTCCTTTCCCTCTCTTTTATTCTTCTTCTTTTTTTTCTTTACTCTGACCACCACCGTTTGCCGCCGCCGCCGTCCCCCCCCACCTCCTTAGTTGAGGAGCACGCCTCCCCCTCATCTCCTCAGGCGAGGAGCTACTGATCCTCGCCTGAGGAGCAGAGCTCCTCGCTGCTCCTCATTTTAGAGGAGCAATAGGAGCAGATCTGCTCCGGAGGAGTAGATCTGCTGCTCCTGAGGCGAGGAGCATCGGCTCCTCGCGTAAGGAGCGGTTTATGACGGCCTGAGGAGCGGATTTGGGTTGTGACAGAGTGTGGTCGAGCGGTTTTCGGCGTTTTAGATTTAGATGTTTAAATAAAATAATTAGACTAATTAGGTTTAATTAGGATTTTAATTGTGTTTAATTAAGGTATTAATTGTCATTAATTAGAATTAATTAGCTTAATTAGCAATCTCACTCTCTTTTGGGTGTTTTGTATCAGAGGGGCTGATTCGAGCGAAAAACGCAAGTTGTGGGTCTATTTAACCCAAAAATGTTCAAAAATGACTCATTTAATATTTCGTGACAAGTTGAGGGGGTGAATTGATCCTTTGTTCATTTTTTAACACACAACACAAAGAGGCAGGCGCATCAGCGGATGAACCCTTTTATATCTTTTTAACTTTAACTAATATAATGATCTATATCTATATCTATATATTATATAATTGAGAGGATCAACGGAGGCTCCTCATTGATTCTCACCAAATAGAACACTTTCATCAGTTCTCACCTCTATATCTATATACTTATATAATTGAGAGGACCAACGGAGCCCTCTCATTGATTCCTACAAAATAGAGCACTCTCATTGATTTTAAACAAATAAACCATTCTCATTAGTTCCCATTTTTTCTAAAACACTTATTTAGATTTAATTATTTATTATATCACTTTTAATGTATATCAACTTCATCTCAAAAAATTTATTACTACGATTAAAAAAAATTCACTACTATAAGATAGAATTTACTGCTATAGAAAATATACTTAACAGTAATCTACTCTTTAGAAAAACAAACTTATCAATGATGGCCACTAACATTCAGAACAACTTGAATATTTACAAAATAAGGTAGTTTTTTTGTTTTATAATTGTGGACTGATTTAATAATCACTACTGGTATTTTTTTTTGTATTTTTTTTTTTCACTTTTTAAAATATTAAAGATTTGATTTTTTTAAAAGTATAGCTTAACTTAAATTAATTTGATATTCTAACATTTTTCTACATATGTGAAATAATATGTATATGTATACACAATGGCAGAACTAAATATTTTTATATCGGGAGGCCAAAGTAATATGCAATATATATATAAGAGATAACTTTTAAAAGTTGAGAGGGTCAAATTGCAAAAGAAAAAAAAGTTGCCAAAGCCATTCTCAACCAACCTCTTCCTCCGTCATTGTGTATATATAGAGACAATTAAGTTGGTTATTTTTTCTTTCGGAATATAATTCGTTTTTATATGAATTGAATAAATAAATATATTAAAAATGAAAATAAACGAAACTAAATATAATTATTAATAGTTGTGAAAATCAAGTAAAATAAAATGTCAATATGAGGGAGTTCATTGGACTCAAATTAAAAATATTACTCTTATCTATAAGATGCTATCTAAACATCTCTCAATAAAATTTTTTATATTAAAGATGATCTTTAAAATGCAGAAAAGACTACAAGAATTTTTTAATTTAAAACAATCTTATAAGAAAATATGCAGTTATCGAACACATATTTTATGATAGGAAAAAAATATAACAATTTTGATGTAAATCGTAAGATACTGAGATTTATGGTATTCGATTCGCAAAATTATTTGAACATACTAATAAAAGTAATTATTAGAGAGAAATAAATCAAATCCCGATGCAAAATACAATGTAAAGTATGTATTAATTTTTTAACAATCTTTGTATGTTTTAATAAAATCATCATTTAAATTAAATAATTTAATTTCGCGCAAACGCACGGGTTTCCGACTACTACTTATAAAATTGAGAGGACCAATGAAGGTCTTTCATTAATTCTCACAAAATAGAATTTTCTCATTAATTCTCACAAAAAAGAGCATTCTCATCAGTTTCCATTTTTTTTTGAATCACTTATGTTTAAATATATTTGCAAATTTTGAAAAGTTTGGTCATAACTGATAAAAATTTCAAAAATTTGGTATTTTTTGAGGATTTGACCTTATTTTAATGAGTGTTCTAATCTATATTAAATTCTAATCTCTACCTATTATAGTGTTGTAATCTATATTAACTCTCTACATTTTATAGTGTTAAATATATATTACCTTCTAATCTCTACAAATCATTTATTAATTTTTTAAAAATAAAATTAATCTAAAATATTGACAAATTTACATGTTATAAAAAATATTTATTTAATTTTAATGATTTTAAAATTATGCTTTATTTTATTTTACCTAATATAAAAGTTATTTTTTAAAAAATATTAATATTAAAGATCATCGAAAGGACTGAAGGAGCCTTCTCATGAGTTCCCAATTTAGATAAATACTAAATTTATTTTTAAAAAATATTATCAAAAAATAATTCTCATTGGTTTTATAATTTGAACAAAATACTTATACTAAATGTACATTTTTATGAAAACTAAATTTAAATTAAATATTTATTTAATATTTAAAAGTTATAATTATTAGCTAATTTTTAATTCTTAATATTTTTCTTATTTGTAGCAAAAAAAACTTCGTTAGAATTACATTAGTTTTCTTTTTATTGGTGTCTGTGTAATTCATGGTTATTGTTTTTTTTCGGCATTATGGTTATTTTAGGGCTATTTTTTTAAATTAATGTGACCATTCTCTTAATATGGCAGAACTGTTTTCATTTACGTGTCTCTCAGTTCCATTTTGTCAAAAAAATCTAATTAAGACATTATTATACAATTAGAATTAATATGTATAAAAACATATACGTGCTTAGATTATATATTTTTTGTAATTAAGAATAATTTATTTAAATTATATTTACATTAATTTTTCTAAAAATAGCTATGCTTGATTTTTTTTATTATAGCTAATTTTCTTACAGATTTATAAAATAATATTGGATTTTTCATATTCATTTATATAAGTGACATCATGTTTATATTAAACAAATAAAATATCAAATTACCTCGATCATAATTAATATTGTGATAATATTAGTAATAAGATAAGGTACAAATACTTGGAAAAATAGTTCAACATCATTCTCTTTAGTTTTAATTTTATAGTGTAATTCATCAAAAAATATTGTAATCTTAAAATTCAGATTATTTCAAAAAATTGGATTTTGAGTTTTTTTATAAATTCACATGTCACGTGAAACAAGGTCAATATGATATGGTATTAAAATGCAATAGAGCAAAAACAGTGTGCTCTTTTGTTGAAATTTATCAAAAAACTTATTAGAGAAATAAAGATAAAATTATACTATAAAAAATATATAAAAATATAAAATGAAAAGAATGTGTCAATATTTTAAAAAAAAATATTATTTGGATTATTAAATTAGATTTTTATTTTTATTTTAAGTTCACAAATTTAAAATATTTAATTTTAGGTATGATTAATTTTTTTATAACTATATATCAAATAGTACAAGCGTTAGCGGAATACTGTTAAGTCGTGGTTGAAATTCTTCCATAATCGCTCCCTTTCCTGAATTATATAAAAAAAATTAAAATTTAATTTATATAAATCTGATTCCGCACAAATGTGCGGGCTTACGACTAGTATTATATAATTGAGAGGATCAACGGAGGCTCCTCATTGATTCTCACCAAATAGAACACTTTCATCAGTTCCCACCTTTTTAGAAACACTTATTTAAATTTAATTATTTTTATTAAACTTTTATCATAAATTTCACTTCAAATTTTACCAATTACGAGATTTTAGTGAATCACTTTCAGAAGTTAGGCTTTTCAATTTACATCAAATTCTTCAACCCAAGAGAAAGATAAAACTTGGAGACTGTTTAATTGTTAAAATTGTATTTTCTCCAGAAACTAAACACAAGATTTAAGAGGACCCATCTTTTATCAAGCAGAGAAAAGGAGATTCAAGGTACATTCAAATTCATATTTTCTTTACTATACTTTAGCTTTCGGTGATTATATAAACATTATGTATTCAGTTCTTTTAGATTCAGTGAAAATTTATTTGTCTTCTACATGTTGATGAATGTTTAATGGCTTATTCTCTCAATTTGGAATTTAATTTTCTTCACATATTGTGATGTACATGGTAAATTTCTCCTTCATTTATGTTGTACAGGGTAAGAATTACAGGACTAGATAAATGTCTCCTTTATTTATATCATCTTATGTCGTAAGTTTGATCCAGTAACTGAAACTGAACTCTTTTTTGATATTTTGATCCTTTATTTGTTGATGTTTTCTTGGCAGTTTGTAAAGCTTCGAAAGCAATACACTCTTTTTTTTCCTACGAATAGAATAAGGTACAAGTTATTATTCCCATGAAGATTGTTGTTGATAGCAAGCAATTTGGACAAGAAGACATTTCATGAAATCTTTACTGCTGATGTATTATATGTGCTTAGAGTTATTCCTTGGTTATGTTTGATTTGTTTTTCTATACAGATTGTTTGCCAGTTACTGAGTTCTCTCTGTCTTATTTTTTATTTTTATAGACGTGTCTTATTTTTTATTTTATAGACGTGCAGTCAAGTTCAAGTTAGTTTCAGTAGACTTTTTAATTTCTAGCTTTGCAAAGCTTGTGGGAGTGAGACTTTTTCATATTGATGCTGATGTAATTATTTTGGGAGGAATTGTAAATATTAATTTTTTTAAATTTTTTACTTCTAGCTTTAAGTTGATTAATATTTATGCATAATTAAGTTTTTTTAACGGTAGAGATTATAGAAGCTTGAATTCTGGTCGTGTTAATGATTGTAATGCAGTTACTAATAACTAAGACACTGATTGATATTTAGTTCTTTTGTTGAGCTGCATATGACATGAAGGGTTTTTAGAGCTATATACTTCCTTTGAATCAAATCTGTTTATTTTTAAAATGTGTACTGATGAAAATACCATAGCATTGATCTATGAAAAATATTATTGATACTAATATTTAAAAAAAGTTATGACCCGAAGCATCGCGAGGGTTCCGTCCTAGTATATGTATATATACACACACACACACACACAACCAAATTAAATTAATATTTCTCTGTTATAAATAATATATAAACAAATCTTATTACTTATAATATATTATATTTTAAGTTTCGTAGTCTTTATATGGCCATATGTATTAGTTATTTATATTATTACGTCTTTAATATATTTTTAAATAATATCAAATGTATAAGAGGATATATAAATATTGAAAAAAAAACACATAGAATAATTCCAACTATAAAAGAATTAATTCCATATAAAATCATCATCTTAATCACGTCATTTAATAAGTGTTAAATAAAATCACCACCTTTTATTTTTTGCAAATCTAACACCGATGAGAAAATCCGGTGTCTTTTTTCTCTCAAATAAATATCATAATTTGACTAATGCCCTAATTAACACAAGAAACATCTTCGTCTTACTTTTTTCTTGTTGTTTCCGGTTGCCGAGTCAACAAATATACACCAAATTTTCACATTCGTGATAAATTTGCAAAAAAATAAAAGGTGACGATTTTATTTAACACTTTTTAAAGAACGTGATTAAAATGAAAAAACGTGTAAATGTGATGATTTTATATAGAATTAACCCAATATAAAATGATGATACCTATATAATTACAAAATTACATTCAACAATTTCAAATATAAATCATAATAAATTATAAAATTATAAACCACGTACAACTCACATGCATAACAATTTAGTATATATAATTTTAACAAATTAGTATATATAATTTTAACAAATTTAGTATATATAATTTTAACAATTTAGTATATATAATTTTAACAAATTATGGTTGGTTACAAATCCCTAGTAATCGGTGTAGAGGTTGTTCAAATCCTTCTATATCGAATAATGTGTCTTTCTTCTTAGATTTAAAACAGTAAAAAAGAAAATCATATCATCTCCCATTTATTAAGTAGACATCTCTTTTTCTTTCAAAATTATAAGTGTTTGTAAAATCAAAACTGAAATATCAAATTGTTTGATTTTCAGATAAGGATATTAAACTGTGAATTATGACTAACATAAGGCGCCTTAAAGCAATTTGCTCGGTCACGGCGAGACCAGCCGTTTATCATTACGATAGGTGCCAAGTGAAAGTGCAGTAATGTATGCAGTTGAGCTGATCGCCAATTCATACTAATACTATAATATATATTATATCCGGTTGTTTTTTATTTGAAATGGGAGATCTCTCTCAATCCTTGCCTGAACCCCCCTCCTCATGACCAACACGCCTCACTTCTATCTGCATAAGAAAGAAGATCTTTTTTTATTTATTACTTAGTCTTTGTCTTTACTTTATCCTATACTATAATCTTTTTATACTATGCATCTTTATTATTGTAGCAATGTTGCGGCTAAGTCTGAGCTGAGGGGACAAAGATGCTTGACCTGTATGTGGTAAAGTTAGGGATAACCACCTCCTAGGGTAATAAGGCAGTGATTAGATTATAGGTAAGTGTTTCAAAGCTGTGGTTATAAAGAAGTCCATGAATGATAAATTGAAAATCATAGATTGAACTGCCGAGTCGGAAAAATGGGGTGCTATCGTATAACTTTGTACCGGTTAAGTTCACGAGTTAGAGATAAGCGGATTATAAATTATACTCCCTCCATTTAGCTAATATTGTACATATAAGAAAGTGGGGTTTTTGTCTTAAATTATGGAAATAAATATACTCATATAACCCTATATTGTAGTAAATGCTTTTATAAATTGAGTCATAGTGTCATTTATTAGAAAGAAATAAATTTGAAAGATAATAGCTAATGACAACTATTGATAAAAAAAATACATTTGTCTAAAATGATAACTAAAAAAAATGGAGAGAGTAGCAATTTAATTGATTAGTTTTATACAAATTTTCATTCATTTCTATAAAATAAATTAAAAAAAATCAATTTTTAATTGCCGACTAGAAGTATCTTTCATAACGTAAAAAAAACTGAATTTGAATGTTTCACCAATTAATTAAGACATAAATAAATAATAAAATAATATAAATTGTGACATCTGATACGCTATTTACCATGCCCAGGAGCAGTATCTGGCTTCAATCTGCAAATGCCCACTGATGTTTCATAGTGTCTTTTTTCACAAACATAATCATAAAATATTAAAGCTTGAAATGTAAAGGTTGAAACTCTATTCTCATCTTTTGCTTTAAAAGTGATATAATACTCTGTGCGTAGTCCCCCTAATACACTTGCCTTCTCAATCTCCACACATTCAAAATTTGAGTTCTAAAAAAGAACAGTAAATGCATTAGGACATATAAGAACCGGTAAAAACAACACCGAAAAGATTAAAGAAAACACAGGCAAACCTCTTTCTGATTGAATTCTTCAAGTGCCATTTTAATATATTTATCAAGTTCTGCAACGGAACGCTCATTTAACTTCATTGGTTGAATCATACCAAATTCATAAACATTTGGAAAGTCGCCCATCTCAAAACCCTATGTATTTATACAAAAACAACACAAATAAAGGATTAATACTTCTAGGACTTGAAGGCTTAGTATTTAGAGAAAATTATATAAAATAATTTGGAAATTGAGGACAAATACATACCCCACTAGCATTAAGTTGTTCCATATATTTTTTCAATTCCTCATCAGTTATTTCATGTTTACCATCCGAATCGAACCACTCATCGGGTTCTTTATTAGACTCAAAAAGTGGATTATCTGTCAAAACTTTTATCAGTTATATCTGTCAAAACTTTCAACGAATAAATAAATTATAGGGTTCAAGCTTTCAAGTAAAATGATCTTGTTTAAAACTGAAAAACAGCTATATGAAATTAAAGTAAAATAAGATTACCAGGATTGCTATAATATGCTTTCCTCATAGCTCCCATTTGTTTTCTGTATTCTGCCATCTTCTTTTTATGAGCTTTAGAACGTGCCCTATTTTCAATCACCCTTGCCATAACTGACGGGCTGAGATTTGGTATATCATCACAAGAGTCGTCCTCCATAATAGGAGGATTAAGTGCCAACAATTCGTATCTTTCAACTGATATGAGAAACCTCTTCATACACTGATTTTGTTCCTCAGTACTCGATGTTTTTGTCAAATCTTCTTCAAACAAAATCAAACATCTACGGGTTGAATCAGTGAGAGAGAGTAGAGCCTGCATATATAAAAGAAAAACATATTTCAATTTACAATCCATAGGTCTTCAATTGATCATCACACCGACAATAGTTTTAATCTAACAGGTTTGAATAGTATCGAAAATGATTATTTACCCGTCTTAGTGATGGATCTCTATCACGGAGATAAAAAAATATTTTTCGACAAAGACCAACAAGATTGGCACTGATAATTGAATTTGATTCAAGCTTCATCGCTTCTAAAATGGCATTGAATAGATCTTTCGAAACAAATCTTCGGACTTCAACGTCATTTGCTAAAATAGCAAGAAGAACAACAGCAGCACAAAAAACAGAAATGTTTTTCACTGCTTCACTATCCGCCCAACTAAAAACTTCTAAACAAATTTGTAGTATTGGATGCGAGAGACCTTTGTGCTTTAAAAGGAAACTGAATATAATAAAATTTTACACATAAGCAGCAGTGATCGTAATAAAACAGAAGTTAAAGAAGCAAAGTTACCTCCCTAACTAAACATAAAGTTTACTCTTATAGACATACCCAACCATAGAGGTTATCGCAAAATCATTCAGATCCTTTAGAGAAGATGTATCCATACGGTTCACAAGCCCTGATGGTTCCAAAAAAGGAAGTCCAATATTTACTTCTAGTGATGCCATAGCAGAAAGAAGTGAGCATGTTTCATGAGTAACATCTCGAAGCAATTTCTCCGCCATGACATCCACTTTCACATCTAATTCAGAAGGCATGTTTTCGACATCAGGCACCTTTGCTTTACCTTCATGCAAATTAATAGACCGAGAAAAACAAAGAACATTTTGCACATGAATAAATAAGGGATCCAACAGCTTTTCTAGCCAGACTTCCCACATCTCTGAAGGACAAGATTTGACTAAGTAAATTAAAACTAAACGAATAAGCTGCTTTATATGCCTGAACTGCATTGACTGTATATTCTCCACCAGCGCTACTGTTACCATAACAGAATCGATATCCAAGCAATTAAAAAAAGGATTTCCAATGCTTATTGATAGGCCCAAGACTGTGTACCTGGAATCATGAACAACGGATCAAGAGTTAATTTCAATAGGCAAACCTAATTTAAGACAATAAATAAACTTGATGCTTTTCCTTCCATCCACCATTTTTTTTCTATGAAAAACCATATGTAAATACATAAATCTCAAATGGTAGCCAGTTATTCTAGGTGAGCAAACAATTATAAAACTACAAGTTGGGAAATAAAACAGACACCATAATAAAATTCATGCAAGACATGGGAGAAAAAGGAAAAGAAGAGAAGCGGGAATGAAAGAAGGAAGTAAACGACACATAAATTTTTGACAACAATTACAATGAAAGAGTTTAAACTATCTCGAAAGCACTTGGTACTTACCCACTGTCTCTAATATCAATTAACCAATTTTGCATATCTAATTTACTGATTTCTGCATACCCTTCCTTGCTTGTGTCAGTTTGAGATCCATCAGCAAATGTTACAAAACCCTTTGACAATTTGGGATTTTCTTTGCCAAGAAGAGCATGTAGCTCAACATCACTCATAGACATGGCAGCTTTTAATTTTTCAGGTAATGCTTGATTTACGGAAGGAGACCAAAGAGAATGTATGACGCGAAGCAACTGCAAATCATCAGCCCATATTTTCAGTAGTTATGGCTTCAAATAAGATAATATAAAATGACAAATAGAAAATTGTTATTTCTTATGCAAACTATACTTTTAAAAGAGGAGGGAGCATCCAGGACAGATGTGAAGCCATTGGATGCAAGCGACTACTCGTTGAACATTTATGTAAAGTTGTATATTCTTTTCTGGCTCCACTTATTTTAAGTGCCTTCTCAAATAACTTCACCGTGTGAAAAATCGACCACATAAATGGTGTCTCAGAACATAGACGAACTATACCCAGGGGTTCAGATAAATAATTATTTTGCCAGTCTAGATGCGTCCACTGCTGGCGTAAAAGTTTTAGCGACCAGGCGAAAACTTCTTGCTGTTGTTCAATCCTGCACCAAGTTAAGACACTTAGGCAATAAGCATGATATATAATCTTGTTCACAAGACTTTAAAACATAAAGTATGCTAACAGCGGGCGAAGCATTACTCGGCAGTTGAAGCCATATCAAGAAATGCTTCAGCTAGAAAAATGTGTTCACTATGATGCAAACGGCCTTCTCTTCGCATATATGCCATAGCATCACTATCAGCTTTACCCTACAGTACACGGCAAAGGAAAGAAAACATGAGATTTTCTTGAGCAGTCCTCATTAGATGAGAACAGGATGAAGTCAAAGAGAGGAGTTTGTGTCGATAGGCAATAAGCATGCTATATAATCTTGTGTCGAGTCCGGAAGCATATTCCACCGTCTAATTATGCAACAGAAGAGTTTGGACTTAAATTTAAAAATCAAACAATGCCATATTGTTTCATCTTCATTATTAATATATTTTCTTCACTCACTACTCTTATTAGCTTATTTTCAAATAACTAGCCTCGGTGGTATTTTAACACAATATTGCAGGACCCGTCAGTACGGGCGGGTTTCGATTCAGCCGATCATTTTGGTTTGGTTTATTTGGAACTTAGACATAATTAACCAAAATGAACCGAAAATTCTGTTATTTATAAAATCAAACCGAAAATTTGGGTTTGTTTTTTAGTTTGATTCACTTATTTCGGATTGGTTTATATTAGAACTTAATTGGGGATAAAATTATGTCCAAAAGCTAATCAAACCAAAAACCATTTTTATATATTATCAAACTAACCAAATCAAACCGAATCAGAATTTTCTATTGTTTTGAATTGATTCGAACCAAGCTAATTTTTTTTATTTTCTACAATAAAGAATCGAACCAAAATTTTAAGGAATTAATTTTTTTGTTATATCGAACTAGATCGATCAGTTTGGTCGGATTTTGGTTAGGTCGATTTTCAGTTCGGTTAATTATAATTTAAGTACAAATTTATGTCTAAAACCAAACTGAACCGAAAAACTAATTACTTTTTATTATCAAACCGGACCAAATTTGGTTCGGTTTTTGCACTCGTTTTCATTCTCATTCCAAACTAATTTATTGAACCAAAAAAACATATGAAACCTCATTATTCTCATTATCATTCTCATTCTCATTCCTAACCTTAAACCAAACCTACAATTAATAGCCAAACAAATAGGGAAAAAAGAAAATCATACATCACTAGGCTCCAAAAATCCTTTGAATTCTTCATTATCAGTTGCCTCAACTGATTCCCTACCTGGCATTATTAAGGATAAACATATGCATCATCAGAAAATTAGTCAACAACAACAAATACAATAAATACTAGGGTTCCAACGTTGAAATTAAAAAGGGAAAACATGAAATTACTGTGGAATTCCCGCTTTAGAGCCAGCGCTCGACTTTTAAATGCCTCCTTCATTCTTTCATGAGCCTCCTCACATTCCATATCATTACAATTTACAAGGGCTGCTCTTCATACTTCTTGATCAGCTATCCTCTGTCCATTATATTTGCTTTTGGTTTCCGGAATTTTAATGTTAGCTCAATAGCTTACCCAACCAAATCCAAAACCCAAGTTATTCTATAAAGACTGCGATATCATCAGGAAGCAAATTAGTGAAACAAATTCTCATTGGCTTCATCAGCTCAGCTGTATTTTAGCTTGTTTCCTTTTAAAACGTGACACACAATTTCCCTGCCACTGTAATTCGCTCCTAACACCTAGAGCGTAAACGAGTCGAGTCAAGCCAAATATTTAACTCTTTTATTTTTATTGATAATCTTATATATAAAAACACGGACTGGGACAATGTATATTTACGTTAATATCCTTTCTATTTTAAAAAATATAATTATTAGTTAAAAATTATTAAAATTAAAGTACTAACTAAAATAAACTACTCCATGTTAAGATAAATACTAAAATTAGAATACTAATTAAAATAAACTATTATATTAAGATAATTGTCGACAGTACTAACTAAAATAGACTATTTAAAATATTTAATTATTACTATTTAAATTATTTTTAATCATATATAATTTTATATTTAAAATTTAAAATTTCTATAAATATAAAAAATATTATTTAAAAACGTTAAACTATTAATAAATTATTTAAAATATTAAATAAAATAAACTATTTTAATTAACTACTATTTTAAATATAATTTCATAATTTGACGAGTCACGCTAATACGAGCCACGTGTGAAACACATAAAACGACACTAGTTAAAGTAAAACGTTATAGAAAAGATAGACTATGAGATCTTTTTACTTACCCATTGAAAACTAACTTGAAATAACCTTTATTAAATTATATGATAAATCTTTCATACCTCTAAGATTGAGAAAATTATTCAATGCAACCGTACAGCATGTTATTCGTGTAACAAATCATGTGGAATTTTTAATAGGCTTAATTACTTAGAAACCACCCACCTTGTAACTTTTTTTCATTTATACCATGACCTAGAAAAATTTTCAATTGTACCCTATTTTTGATTTTTATGTTTCATCTCTACCCTAATGAGTTGAATTGACCTATTTTCTTTTGAAAAAAAGTTTAAATTAATCCTTCATTTTTAACCTATATTCTAATAAAACGTTAATGTTAATCATTTATGTATCTTATTTTTAATATTTTCATCTTTAAATTAATTAAATTATCAAAAAAATTACTCTTAGGGTACAAACGAAACATAAAAATCGAAAATAGGTACAATTGAAAATTTTCTTAGGTCGTGGTATAAATGAAAAAAAGTTACAAGGTGAGTGATTTTTAAATAATTAGGCCTTTTTAATAATTAAAAAATTCTCTATTACATATAATTATTAACTTATTATTAATATGACATGTGACAATCATTGCATGGAATAAACAGTAATTAGATGTCTACTTTTGGTTACTTAAGTTGTTAATGGTACTATGCTTAAGCTACAAAACTAGAGACTATATACTAAAAAGAATAAGATGTATGCATTAACATATTCCCAGAGACACAATTTGTACAGGCTATCTCAGGCTTAGGGTGCATCACATTTCCGTGTTACATTATTGGACGAGTCCTGATCAATTTCTTTGCGACATGCTTCCCACAGTCGATGCTCTATCCCCAGCTTCTTGAGCTCCGTCAGACCTTGTTCCACTGAATATCAAACATACAATATAGCTCATGACTTTTTTTCTAGAATACAAGTTGCAATATCAACATATGTTATATATAAGTCTAACGAAATTTGTTGTTTAAAATTGTACAATAATTTTATTAAATTTGTAATTTTTTATGTTAAACAAAATAAAATGAACAAAGCAACTCGAGAAAGCACTATGGTTCGAAAAAATAAATTCAAAGTTATTAACTTTACCATCAACGGCATCATGTGAACTAGGTGAATGCCCCCGCCGGTTGATCCAAAACTGAAGTCGTTCTTTGGCAATATCCTCCTCTATACCGTTGGCTTTGGCTCTGCTCCAAAAATAGGTAAGCCAAGCCTATAGAAGTTGAAAGCCTTGGATTTATTAGTTTCATCAAATGGCAACACACATTTAGTCATTATAATGTGAAAGAAAGATATTAGAACAACATTGCAGACACCATAAATAAGTAACAGATAGATAATATAAAATGTATTAACTTAATTTGTAGAAGAAAGACGCATCCAAAAATTTCTCTCATGAGCATGGAAGCTGATTCGAGTACAATTAAATGTCTATCACTAGTTTAGATTTGCTCCCAGGTACCTAAAACTCTACGTGATAAGCAAGGTTATCTAAATTGAATTTCAACAGCACTTCATCAAAAGCTTCTATTTTAAGGTCCAGAACCAAAAAAAATGCATGAAGAAAGATGAGATATTTCACAGAACAGGTTGAAGCAGTACACTGGAAAATTCATCAAAAAGTTAATAAAGAATGGATCAAGAACTGCCGCACCTCTTTGAAAAGAACGTCTTCAGACTCCTCAGGACTCAGTTCTGTGAGGATAAAGATGCATCGGAATAATAATTAGGATGTGATGACAAGAATATTCAATATAAACTTAGTTTGTTATTAGGTATACCCCTCTTTATTTCATGAAAAAGGTATAATGCAGTAACCAAATAACTTACCAACTGCTTCCATGTATTTTGGATCACCTGGTGATTTGATATCTGAATGCAATAATGGAAAATAAGCATTCAATTTCAATATACATATCACCAAAGCAGATATAGTTTTAAAATGTGGAGTAAATAACCAAGCCAGCTATAGTTTCTGTCAGCAAAGCATCAAACCCAAATAGGTCTAAAGGACACAATACATACCTGAGATGGACACTCGGGCTGAATTTGCCCGCCTTTGTTGAGCTAATGCAAGTACAATGGCATCCTCAACCTGAATATGCGAATCTCAATGAAGCAAAATATAAAGTATATGCCAATAGAGAATAAAGAGGACAAACAAAAAGGCAAAACTGTTTTTGCCATACATTAAGAGCATTATTGAAAGAGATTACAAAAAGGAAAAATAACATTGTAATCAGTACCTGTAATACCTTCTGCTGGATATTAAACTCTCTAGGTCACTCAAGTCTCAAGAAATCTCAAAAAGGTCACTAAAGTCAATTTTCTTACAAAATGGTCACTAAACTATACCTTTTATTACAAAAGGGTTCACCTATATAAAACGACTTAAAAACCTAACATTTTTGCTTACGTGGCAAGCTAAAATTACAAAAAGGAACATAGTTCAGTGACCTTTTTGTAATAAAAGGAATAACCCAATGATTTTTTTTGTAGTTCACAAAAAGTTTAGTGTTCTTTTCGTAACAATAGAAATATTTTTGTAATAAAAGGTATAGTTCAGTGACAACTTTGTAAGAAAATTGATTTTAGTGACCTTTTTGAAATTTCTTGAGAGTCGAGTGACCCAGGGAGTTTAATATCCACCTTCTGCTTATGGTAGTATTAAAACTGAGCAAATGCTTTAACCAATTATTTTGAAGGCAATGAAAATAAAAAAAAAGGAAAACATTACCTTCAAGGAAGCGAGCTCTTTCAAGCCCATTTCAACTGAAAGCATACTTTCGATGTTTCCTTCTCCAGTTAGATCACTCAGGTCCTGCACAAGGGTACTTTTCTTTTCATTGTCATCATGACCTACTGAAAATAATCAGGAGTGAGAATCCTGACAACAAAAATTGATGATTTGATATAAATTGCATAAACTTGATACCATTTTAATCAATCAACATAAAGTATCCAGTAATGCTGCCAGTGATGGAATATGATAAGGGAAAACAGATAACCATCTATCAAAACCAACCTTTCTCCCAGCATTCCTCCTTTGCTTTTTGTCCAGCAGAAACAACAACCTCAAAGGGAAGGGGAGCTACAGATGACCAGTATTCATGCTTTGATACAGAAACTTCTGGACATATACCTAAACATGAAAAAAATGAAAGTCAAATGCAAACTTGACCGACATAACCAGCTCAGAAGAACAAATCCACAGAGCATATGCGAGAGCATCGCAGATACCGTTATGCAGCAATAAGCAGAATTAATATCATTACAATCAGCTTGGAATCTCGTGTGAGTTTTAATTGAAATTCTAACAGTTATTATTAAAACTCATCATGTATCATAATTCCATTCAAGAGACAGAACTGTGACTGGAAGTTCAGAGCTTCAGTGGAATTATGGAATTTGACAGTGAGCAAGTTAAAATTGCTAAAGGTAAAGGAAAAGTTTTATTTATCTTAATGCATAATTCATGAGTTAAAATGCAACTAAGAATTTTTTTAATGTTTAATGAAAACTACAGTGATAAATCAAAAACAAATCTTGAGCAAAAGGTTACCGTATCTTGCAGCTAAGCCCCAGTAACGAGCAAGCCAGCACCTCTTAAGAACAACTTCCTCCTGATATACAATCGTGCAAGTTAAGGAAAAATTAAATATTTCCCAACGAATTTTTTTTCTCTCAATCTTTGATAAAATACCATTTCCTTCTGAGTCAATATCATTCTTTGTGTCATTGACTGAAGCGCTCTCAGTTCAGATTCAGCTCCATTAAGCTGTCTCATAGCAGTTGCGGCCTCCTCTTTTGCGTTCTGATTTAACCAAGACACTCAAATACATTAAGATTAACTTCAAGATGGCACAACGCTTTTAAAAGTTTGAACTAGCATTAGAGGAAAATATGGCACAAGGCACAGACAACATGGTGGCCGGTTACCTCCACCTCAGACTGAATAGATACAATTTCCTTATCAACCACATTCTTTTGCTTTGCATCCTTAAGAGCAGCCTGAAAAGAAAAAAAAATGAGAAAATACAAAAACCTTATAACTGTGCAATAGGATCAACGATGTCCATTACCTCTCGTTGACGCAATGCAGCTTCTTTTCTGCAGAAGAAGAAGATGTCACGACCACAATAATCACGACGGAAAATGGCGAACCACAAAGTTGTTAGAACACCTACTTACCTGCTTAATAATTTGGCTTCCAGGGATACTCCTTCCCCAAGAGCAGCAACCTAAAGACCCAGAAAAGCAGTATACATTCATGTGTGATGGGAATGAGGAGTATTACGAGTCCTAGTAATAACTAAATACATAGAGACAGCAAACAATCACCTGTTTCTCAAGCTCTCTAACTCTAGCCTCTGCTTCCTTACATCTATCTTCCTCAAGCCTAAGCTGTAAAGCAAATTACAGGAATTTTAGTATATACTAAAATAAGTAAATTTGAAGTCTAATAAAACTTTTATCACAAAGAAGAAAAGGAACACAAATACGACACCTTCTCAAGCATGTTCTCGTTCTCTTCTTGTAGTACATCAAGCTGACAAAGACATTCCCTCCATATTGTAAAATCAAAAACATTCCTTTTATATACATCTTAACAAAAATATGATAATAACACTAACTAAACAAATAAGTTCGTAGCATATATACTTCATCACGAAGAGCCGAAGCCTCACGCAGATCTCCTGCATCTTTCGGTTTCAAAAGTCCAACATCCAACAAGAATCTGGATGCCACACAAAAAGAATGTTACATTTTTAATTAGATCTATCGAATAATATTCACATTGTAGGCAATAATGCTTACCTTTTACCGTCTCTGTGACCATTTCTAGGAGGCTCTAATGGCGGCAAAGAAACAGCAGTCCTCAATGTTCCTTTACTAGGCGGCACTGGTGGCGGTGCTGCTGCTGTTGATCTAACTGGTGCCGTTTCCGTTAGTATGTTCCTCGCCAACTGAAAAAACATGAAAATTCTATTGAATAAATTAACTTAATAAATAAAAATAAAATAAAAAGCACTCAAGAATATAATTAAAAAAGAAAACATACTGAAGGTGAAGGAGATCTATTATTATTATTATTGGTTCTGGTAGGAGCCGGTTTAGGGCTGCTATTAGCATTAGAATTTCTTGAAAGAGAGAACGGAGGAGGTGCACTATATCGAAACCCTAGATCGTCGTCTTCCTCATCATCATCGTCTGCTGTTTGAGAAGCCATGACCTGAGCCAGACGGTGAGCGGCTGCTTTAGCCGCCACATTTTGGTTTCTCTTAATGGATGAAATTCCAGAGACGGAAGAAGAGCGCGCGTGGTGTGGACGCCCAGGCGACATTGTCGGTGGCGATGCCGGAACTGTGCCTAAACCACTAGATTCGCTGCTCCACTGGTGCGCATAAACCGGGCTCTCGGTCCTGTTCCGGTTCATTTTAAAGCATAATAAGTTAAAGAAATATAAAGAAGGTTGGTCGGAAATGCAGTAATGTTAGCTAGATCTCCGATAAACGGAGAGACGAACGGCGAAGTGTCGGTCTCCAAAAATAGTGAGAGTGTGTGAACAGAGGATGAAGAAAATGCAGAGAGTAAGTATGACTAGTGTTGTGAGTGTGACTAGAGAATGTTCGCGCGTGTATGGTTACTAAGATTTTCATTGAGATTTTTCTTTTTCTTAGGGATAAATTATACCAATAGTCCATGAACTTTTAACAACATTATATTTGTCTAAACTTTTATTTTATTATAAAATTTGCCAACTTTTTACGGTTAGCAAATTTTTGATTATCTTACTACTTATAAGATTTTATCGTTTATATCCTTTCTACAATGGTCATAGACAAAGTGCTTCTTTCATATATGAGTGATTTTAATTATTTTAAAGTTAAGTGTTTATGTATTTATATTTTGTGAATTAGTGTTCTATTCTATTTAAGGGTTTTGCTATTCGCCGCCCCTTTTTACTTAGCACCGCACAGGCGAAAGACATTTTTACCCCTTTAGCAAAATTTCAAAAAAAAAAATTCTCTCAACTCATTCGAACACACTCGAACAACTACGTAAAAAGTCGAGTAAAATGACGGATAACGAGTATAATTCGTCGGGAAACGAGTACCGACAGTCGGAAACAATATGTTCCGGCTTTTTCGAGATAAAAAATAATTTTTAATTTTTTTTTTCTGTTTTTCCGGCATCCCCTCCGCCTGAAAAGGGGACGTCCGGCGTCCCCTCCAGAGGAGAGGACGCCGGAAAGCGGCGTCCCCTCCTCTGGAGAGGACGTGGATTTCCCACGTCGTCTCCTGAAGAGGGGACGAACGACGTCCTCTCTTCAGGAGAGGACGTGGAAAATCCACGTCCTCTCCAGAGGAGGGGACGTGGATTTCCCACGTCCTCTCCTGAGGAGGGGACGAACGACGTCCCCTCTTCAGGAGAGGACGTGGGAAATCCACGTCCTCTCCAGAGGAGGGGACGCCGCTTTCCGGCGTCCACTCCTCTGGAGGGGACGTGAAATGTAAACGTCCCTCCTTAAAAAAATTTTAAAAAATTATTTATTTCGAGTTTTTTTTAAAAAAAATATTTATCGGGGGTTGTTTCCGAACGTCGATATTCGTTATCCGATGAATTGTACTCGTTGTTCGTCATTTTAATCGATTTTTTTACGTATTTGTTCGAATGAGTTGAGAGAACTTTTTTTTCAAAATTTTGCTAAAAGGGCAGAAATGTCTTTTGCCTGTGCGGTGGTAAGTAAAACCGGGCGGTGTTTAGCAATCCAGCTATTTAATTTTTTTTTCATAATTGGAAAGGAAAAACGTATATGAGATGATTTGAACCCATAACCTAATAGTTTGTTGCTCAGCACTTATATCATTTTATATAAATAATTTTACTTAGTTTTCCATCATTAATAGTATTACAACAAAGTAAAGTTAAATCAAATGTTTATTTAAACTCTATTATCATATTGGAAAATAATATTATTATATATGTTTATATGAAATTAAAATGAGAAATTATAAAAATAATTTGGAGTTCATTCATTTAGTTAGTATTTAGTGATAAAAAATGATAAAAACAAACGCTTGTTTTTTTTTTTTTGATAATTGGAGGGGGAGCACTTGTGGGACCTAGTAGTTTGATGCCTAACGCTTATATTATTTGAGCTATAGCTCGTTGGTAAAAAAAAAATGCTTGTTTGATACATGAAAACCAATAAAATTCAGACAGTAATTATTTTTTATTTTTTTGTAAAATATCATTAATTCCTTTGATATTGTAAGTTTGTAACACATGTAGAATCCAAAAACAGCAAGAGCAAATTATTAAGATTAAAAATGAATTAAACAAAATTATCATCGTTAATCAACAATCCAAAACAATCAAAGATTCCTTTGAACAATACTATGAAAGTGCTTTAGTCATGGAAGTTGCCAATGCAATTGAGTCCCTTGATCTTGGAGAAACTAGTCGACTCGCTCCGTTTCAAATCCACCTTATAACTCGGAAGAGGAAGACGACTCATCAATGCCCTATTATCATCCATTAGCCTACTGACCTGCGCACGAAGTTGTTTAATTACTAGTCTCTTCTCATCATTTCTCCTTATCAGCTCAGCCTGCTGTCTCCGATTATCTTCTATCAGTTTCGACACCGTCATATGATGATACCCCTCATCCTGGCCGTCCGATTGGAGACCGGCGACGTCGGTTGAGATTTGTAGAGGTGATTGGTCGTAGTTTTGGGATAAGGAGTGATATGAGTTGTGCAAATCATGCAAGATTTGTAAAAGTTCAGGTCTTCTTTTGTAAAAGATTTCAGCTCTTTCTGTAAATGAATCTCCATCATCTTGTATGATATTTAGTATCGTTTTAATCTTGTCATCTAAATCTGCATGATATAGTATATTTGGTTAGTGTGCATTGTGTTCTTGAATAACTAAAAATAAACTGAAAAAATAGATAAAAAAAACCTGAGAATATGGATTTTAGCCATGGAGATTGATTATGAGGACGATTATGGCTATCTGACCACCATGAAAATGAAGCAGACAAGTTGTCGTCGTCATCTTTGGCTTCCTTCGCCATGGAAACTAGTTGTTGTTTCTTATTCTTAAGAGGAAGGGTCATAATGGCTCTTGATAAAGAAACCGAACCAGAAGAAAGTAGATAGGGTATGACTTGATAAGGATTGTTAAACTAAACTCATTAGAAAGGATGCCTATCTTGTATTCAACTCTTTCTCACTCAAACAAATCTACAGTACCTTTTCTTTGGATCAGTAAATCAGCACAGGTGTGGCTCTCGGTGTAGATTCAACCGCCAGTTAAACCGATTGAGTAAAATATGAAAAATGAACCTAACTTCATGGTTTACGGTCCAACCATTGGTTAAGTACCAGTTCAATCACTTATTCAACCAGTTTTATCACTATTTTAACCGTCAAGTCTTCTGATCCGGTCCGGTTAACCAGTTCAATCACTTATTGAACCAGTTTTATCACTATTTTAACCGTCAATTCTTCTAATCCAATCCGGTTGGACTGAATTACCATTTTAGTTTGTCGGGTTGGACAGTTGTCTGGTCCTCAGTTTAACCATTTGCTATATTCTTGATAGCTCAATTTTTATTTTAACATTAATAAAACATTACTATATATTAATTCATGTTAAGATTATTTATGTGCCAATGGAAAGTCACATCGGTGTCAAATGTGATTATAAGTAGTAATTTTTAACCCAAATTGCTTTTAAAACTCTTGTTGATATAAAAATAAACGTTCAATTATCAAAATATAATTAAAAAAACAATAATAATCGCTACGTAAAATACCTATAGTTAAATATAGAAGAAAATTTCACCCCGTCAAATATTTCTTTGTGTGATATCTTTGATTTTCAATCTTTATTTATTTTGTAAAATCAGTTTTAAGGAAATTCAAGAATTATTCTATAACTTTTTGCCTCTGGTGTGAAGGTGGTTAGAGTAGATGGAAAGAAAATAAAATTTTTGAGATGCTTAAGAAACAATTTGTCCATTTCAACCCCACCATAATTCCATGTCCATGTATTCCTCTTCACAGTTTAGGCATTGATGTTGAATCTGCCAACTCTGTTCCTGCCAGACCTCAAGCCTAAGGACTTCTTCCTCTAAACAATTCATACACTTTAAGGCATTTTCTTTGAAGTTCTCATTTATCAATTCTACTTTAGGATCATGCTTTCTAAGCTATTACCTTTGTCAAATCAGCAACTCAACCTTTCAATACAACAAAATTGAGCTTAAAATCCCTTGTTATATTATATATTTTCTTCTTTAATTTTTTTTCTTCAAGTTAAATTTAGAATGGGAAAAAATAGACAAAAATTAAATGGTGAAAAGGCCACTTCGAACAGATGAGCCATAGCAAACCAAATAGGGGAATTCAGAAGCTACCCACTGACAGCATTGACAATAACTTCTCACAGATGATGTTCCACCTTAACTTCAATGCTTTCTTCTGTCTTTACTACCTAGTAAGTTTAATTCATATATTTCCTTTTCGCACTCTCCCCCGCCAACCCTCTCGAGGTTCATTGTCAATGCTTCCCCAACATTTTCGAAGATTGTTTTTCCCATTGTTTAATCCGCATTAGAAGGCAACGACACTTCAAGTTGATATAACCAGAGTTTAACATTAGCCAAAAAGCTACTCAACTTCTCCTTGGTTTGGTATAACTTGGGTTACCGTTAGCAATAAGGCTACATCACTTCACTTTGGTTTTGTAAAACTTGGGTTAACGTTAGCCAAAATGCTACACCACTTCTCTTTGGTTTCGTATAACTAGGGTAACTTTCATATAAGTCGGCCACCAAATCTGAATCCATCATTTTCATTGTAAACGCAAGCAAGACCCAGATTTTGGGAACTTTTGGATTCCAACAACTTGAACTCCAACTAAAATTCTCTTTTAAAGCTTTACGGGCCATTTGAAAATTTGATGGTGGTTAGTAGATTCCCGACTAAAAGGGTCAAAATTATGCCGAGCCGTCCCTTGTCCTCCCCATAATCCACCCATCACAACCTGACTTTCACTAAAAGTGGATGTTAATGGTTTACTTAAAAGGTCAAAATGGTAATTTTTATGTTTTAACGGCAAAATCTTGCTCATTTGCCCTCCGGTAAAGCAATGCTGATGCTTCAACCCTGTGAACATAATTTACAGTCAAAGAAGAGAGGGAGCCATTGGCCAAATGCAAACTAATCGGAGAATAAAATGCTAAACTCATATAAGCAAACAGTTCAGATGCGCACCAGCCAGGATAGACAACAGATCTTCCAGTAGACAGAGCCCAATTTACCTGTTCAAAATAACTTGCATTATGCACCAAATTGAAAAAACACATAAAATTCCAGTCCCAAATAGATATATTTGCCATTATTAAAAGGTAAAAAAAAAACATAAGCAACTCCTGCAACTACACAAATATCTTGCCTTCTATTGCTGCAATAATAAATTGTTGCAGATCAATTTTACCAGTCTAATTTATATATACAAAAAAATTACCCCTCCCCAAAACATTTTAAGTTTATTTCAATTGAAATGGTCACCCAAAAAAGCATCAATTAGCTTGTAACCGTACCTTGTCAGTACCAAGAGAATTGGCAACTACGTGAGTCACTTGTTCGTCTATCTGGTTTGTGCAGACAGCACCAAACTGTTCAGCAGTCTGCCATAGCGGATGTAGATGGGGATTGGCTTCGCCAACTGGAAAAACCCTGCTAAATACAACACGGCAACCCGCCAGAATCTTCCTCTGCTCTGATGCAAGTATATTTCTAACATCTGCTTCATCTAATGAGGGATGAGCGAAAAAGTTCTGATGTATTCTCTCAATAACCTGATTCAACCAAAGACATAATATTCAAGGGACTGAGTGTAAGGTTAATGTAAGAATTTTTTAGATAAGGTGCTTTTGACTCACCGCCAATGAGCAAGCCAAAGTCCCATCCTCTGGTCTCTCGTCATGGTCAATTTCAAGAAGAGAAGGACCAGGCAGCCCAAATTGCCGTCTACTACAAGGAAAATATATGTACCTGCGATACAAATAAGAAGATAAAGGTATTGCACCAAACCAAAAAAGGTAATATTTAAAGTGAGCAGCAATCCTTACACTAACCTTTCCACAACAATCAAATTCAACTTGTTATGAGGCCAAACTCTCACGGAATCATCAATAATGACAACATCAGACTCCATGCCGAGGACCCCCTCAAGATCCTTGCTCTTGGGAACCCTCTCGTCACCATCAAAGGGATCCCCATCATCGCCCCTAGAGAGAACTCGTCCATTGAACAAAGTCCCTGTTGGATCCAGAACTTTTGCCATTTCAGTGGCATACAGCTTGTTCCCCATTGTGTAAAGATGCAGCTCATACAGTTTACTAGCCTAAAATGCAGAAATAAGACATGTTAGCGATGCTTGCAGCTTGCCGTTCAAATTAAAGAACAAACAATACTTCAACAGAAAGAAACTTCCTGCAAAAGACTACCTTTTCCAAGAAATTCCAAATCCCAGGTCGCAATTTTGTCCACATGCTCATATGAGGAAAACGAAATATATGTCTCCGTGGTTTTTCGCGATCTTGTTCTTCCTTCTTTCTCAAAATCTCATCATGCGCAGGGTCAACTTCAGCAAACTGAAAAACTTAACAGAAGTAATGTTTCAATCTACAGGCACTTAGTCCTCAACTATGAGGCCAAAAACATGGGGTGAGAACTACATTATCAATGGGGTGAGAACTACATTATCAATAAGAACTTGCCTTGGCTGAATTAAGAAGTGTATGATCTAGATCCAAAACAAGACAGAGCTTGCGTGCAGAAAACAATTTCTTTTGCTCATCTATCCTTCTTGCCCTCTCCCTTTGTATAGCAGCTTTTTGTTTGTCATTATATCCTTCAAAGAGATGCTCAACATCTAACCATGCGCTCTGTGGACAAGCACCAGCTGCAACACCAGGCATTGAACCAACCTTCTGATGACCAAGCGGTACAGATGTCGATGCATGGGAAACAGACACGATATCAGCAATATTTTTCAAACTCTTTGTGAATGGCATGGAAATATCAGGTGGAGCAAGAGGTTGTGAAGGCACTGGCTTCATTCCTCCTTGACAATCATGCTTTTGCAATTTCGGGTTGTCTTTAGTCTCCTGGCTAATATGTGAAGAGGTTACATTTGTTTTTAAATGCTCAGATCCCATGCTCCCATTCCTTTGGAGATTATTGTTGTGGAGAATGCGACGAGGATCCCGTGGTTTCATTCGAATTTTCCCCAATTCATCCTACAACCCATCATCCAACCATACAAAAGAAACCCATTAAAGTATGGAAGTGTCAAAGTTCCAACGTTTCATATCACAAGAATTATGTCAAATCATAGGGACCACTGTAAAACAAATGTGACAGAACAACTGATACAGATTACAACGCTTTGAAAATCATGGGCAAATAAACAAAAGGCAAGACCAGAGAGAACTCTTTAAGATTATAGAGAACAGCATCAGCAGCACTAACCTAAACAAAACAATTCCCATCCAAGGTCCAAAATTCAGACAAGTATAATATTACACCTCAACAATAATAAAAAACTGTTAAAACTCACCTGATTAACTGGTTGAAATGGAACCTGAACTGTTTTCATCACAGTCCCTGAGGGCTGCGGAATAGCAGCACCCTGAACAGGTACAGTTCCCAGAACTGAATTTGAATTCGTAGAATGAGATGTCATTTTGGCAGAATCAATAGGCTTCTGCTGAGCCTCTAATGCTAATCTTTGTTGTTGTCCCATTTTCAGTATATTTATCAGCATTGTTGGATTTACGGCAATATTTTTCAGTAAATCAGGTATAAATGCTGCATTGGTACCTGTCAGAGGCACCTGCTCACCTCCAATAGGTACACTAATTCCTGCAAGTGGTATCTGCTCAATTCCACTAATACTCGCACTAGATATACCACAACTACTACTAGTACAAGAACCTCCACTATCTGTTCTCCAGGGATTAGATTTAGCATTGTCTACCAATTGATTTGTTTGAGGTCCAACAATATCATTCTCCTCTAACCAACCACCATTTCCAGCTGCGGTTTTTACATCCCTGACGGTTGCAGAATTTTCCAATAAATTCCTGTGCCTTTTTAATGAATTGGCATCCGCAAGAGGATCATCAACAGATTTCTGCCTTTTTAAATTAATGATTCCTCCAACAGGTTCAGATTTGGGTGCATTGTCCACAGGCAAGGAGCGATGATTTTGGTCCGACGCGTTGGAATCAGTACTAACAAACCGAAGCCTAGGGTCTCGACTCTTTGCTGAGGCTTTTGCAGTTAAACTAGGGGTAGAACTCAGTGGTGCACTTTTACTTATGAATACTCCTGCCATACCAGAACCATCCGATGGAGAACGAGCTATAGAACCAGTAGCCTGCCCTAAATTCAGTGTATTTGCAGGTTTAAAGTTACTAACAATTGAAGAGCTAGAAACTTCACCACCTATATCGCCATCTTCATTTCCGGATTCCTCTGAAGGGGTTGGGCTAGGAAGCATATCATTCAAAGCAAATGAGCTTCTACTAAACTTTTGCTGGTAGCTAGAGACGGCTTTTAGTGCATCTGTTTCATATGGATGCATTCTAGAATTTCGAGAGTCAAGAACCAACTTTTGTGTTGATACTCTATGTACAGGTAGAGGAGGTGCAGCTTCTCGTGTGGGTGATGGAAGACTATCTTCATCATGATCTTTGTGAAGGTCTAACAAAGGGAGCAAAACAGCTCTGCTCTTAAAAATAGATACTCCCGGTTTTGGAGCTTCAAGAGACGTGTTTGCTTTATTGTTAATAGATGGATCAGTAGAAAACTTATCCATAGTACTCAAATCATAAATTACAGTTCTACCAACGACATCATTATCCCTCTTATTCACCATGCTGGAAATCGGTGTTTCTTTCTCCTTTTCACTAGATATAGAACTCAAGCAAACTCCAGAAGAAGGCAGAGAGGGGAGAAAGGCCTCTATCTGTGGGAATAAATTCATTTTAAACTTCTTAGTGACCGAAACCATTCCAAATTATAGCACGACCCACACAAGAATTACAGTAATAACAAATCCAAAGGATAAAAATACATTTCCCATACCTCTTTGGCATGCTCAGTGGTGAAGAGCAAAGGAACACAGCTATTTACAAGGGAAAGAAGTCTGTTATAAACATGCAAACAAACACATTATTACACAATTTCCGGTCAGAAACTTTTTACCAAGAGAACAATAAGTATCACAAAAAATGACACCTTGAAAAACTGTCTTTATAACATTCCTTGGTTTTGTAGTTCATGGAGGAAAAAACCTGCAAACAAAACAAGCCGCAAATACAAACAATCAATGTTGCAATTAACCAAAAAGATAAAGTCATGATAAACAATCTCAGACATATAGAATCGACGACTTACAGAACTAAGAACTCCAACAGAAGTTAATGACAATTGCTTAAGATCATCTTTAAAGGGAACATTATCTTCATTTACAACTTCCCGCAAGCCGTCCAATGCATAGCACAGTTTATTGCAAACTTCATCGAATGATCTGCAAGAACTACAACTTAGTCAAAAAAGATTCAAACACTAGCAATCTTGATTCCAATTCAAAACGTCAGCAACAATATTTGCTTTTTACCTGCTAGATTCAGACACAGTTACACTCTCCAAAACTTCTCGAATTCCACTCAATTTCTTTTCAAAAACCTCAACCTCTGACCCATCAAATTTCATTACATGATCATCATCACTATTCGGAACATCCCCATTTTGAGTCCCGTTATTAACTTTCTCAGTGGGTTCCATGTCGAAATCAATCTCACCTTCCTCTAACTCCCCCTCTTCTTTACTGTCATTATCATGACCATTAACCATCCCATTACTATTAACAGAAGACGAAGGTGAAGAAGATCGCTTAGAATTCTCGTCCACTTCTTCAACTAACAACTCATTTAACGGTTTACTACTTTTACCAGGTTTACTCTGTACTGCTTGAGCCCACGCAAGATTATACAAACCGGACACGTAACCACCTCCCATCTGATACCTGTACAGATCACTCATCGTCCATACCCTTCCATTTCCATTATTATTATTACCGTTACCTCCTTGTTCTTCTTCTTTTTGCTTCGTTGTCTCTTTATTACTAATTGATGATTTTTCAGCCGCATCTTGCTTGTTAAAATCTTCTGCACTGATCTCTTCAACCGACGCCGTATCGGATATTTCACCTTCTTCAACGTCTTCTACCTCTTCTGTATTATCATTATTATTAGTACTATTACTGTTATTATTATTATTAATCTCCTCTTCTTCGTTCCCCATCGTTGAAAAATCTAGGGTTTCGGATTCCAATTCTGTTTCGTGTTCTCTTACTTTATTGAAACAATTAGATCCAAAATCGGTGACAACAACAAACATAAATCAAGAAATCAGGATGTAAAAACACAAGAAAATCCAATTTAAGTATGTTACAAACACAGATAAATTTAAGTTAGGTCTTTTTCCGTGAAAATTAAAGAATCGAAGAATTATAAGTTTTGGAAGTTCGATCTTCCAGATCTGCCGTTACTTAAATTGAGATCGTGAAGCCTAGCTTGGAGATGGAGGAAATTTCTTTATATTTTCTTGAATAATGAAGAAATGAAAACATTAACTTGAGTTGATTGAAGAGGAAAATTATGGAGTTTGGTTAAAGAGGTTGAGTTTATATGGAGCCGATGCGATTCGAATCTAAACATAAGCTGGACGGTGAATCTGGACCATACACGTCATCAATCCGGAAAGTCATAGATCGTGAGTATGATGGCACTGCGAATAAGGTGGTGGTGAGTCATCAAATTGATGACATGTAACGGGTGCTTGTTTTGGAGTTGGGTTTGAACCTCGTATATCGATTTCTTTCTTGTCGGGTAAAATATGGATCCGAATTTCTTTTTCATCCGCCCAAGAAAAGAATATTCATAATAACCTCACAATTATTTTATTTATATTTATATTGTTTACTCTCTAATAATTAAAATACTTGATCGATTAAAAATTTATTAATTTATTAAATTTATAAATAAAAAATTATAAAAATTAATATTCCGGGTAATTTGCATTATGAATCTAACATGAAACAAAGTTATTCTCTTAAAATAATCACTATAATATAATTTATTGAATATGAAATGTAAGCGACCATTTGTTGTTAAGTGTTTTTGGTTTGGTTGACTAACATTAAAAATAGACTGTTTTAAGATCGAAAGACTAAAATATTAATGGAAATAAAAGTAGAGAATCATATCATTTGATTTTCTAATAAGAAAAATAGAAATGTAAATTATGACACACATGTGGTGAGATCAGCGGGCAATTTGCTCCATTTAATTCTATAAACTTGATTTCAATTATATCTAATATTTTTAACACACATGTTCTTACCAATAATTATATTTTAGTAAGCACAAATCAATAGGGTGAGCAAATTTCGGACCCACCATTTTAACCGACCAAACTGATAAATTTCAGCCAGTTTAATTCATTTAAAACTGAAGTTGGTTCGATTTTGGATTTGACATTAGAAAATCAAGCTTAACTGAACCTAACAAATAATCAAATATTTGAATTTTGTTTTAAATTCTTCTTTGTATTTTTGTCAACCTAACCGAGCAATATTATTTAAAAAATCGGTTATTAGTTCAGTTCGACGGTTTCAGTTTGGCCTGTTTAGGAATTTCAGTATAGTTTCAACCAAACCAACCAAATACTCACCCCCATCAGTGATAAAATTAAATTTTAGTTAATACAACAATTAGATAGCCCCTAAAAGATCGGGTTGAATTAGAAAGTAACATGTTTTGATTACATTTTGATTTTCAGACGACTGTATATACAAAACTCAAATAAGTTACTAGCTTTTAAGCATTAATATTTGCATCTAATTCTGAAGTTAATCTAGCCAAAATCACTGAGTTAATCAAATTACCAAGATGCAGCAGCTTGGCTTTCAAATTCATGCTTCATTTTCGCAATGCCTTCATTGATAACATTAGCATCAGCTCGTAAAGCAACCAGTTTATACTCTTGCATCACCTTCATCGACACTTTCATTGCCCGTACTTCTTCCAAGTCCGATATCAACAGCTCCGTTGTAACAATTTCTTCTTCTAATTGTGTCTTTTCATGTTTGCATTCTGTCATCTGAATGTGAACATTCTTCGACTCATCCTTAAGTTGTTCGCACCTATCTTTGATTGACAACAATTTTTGAAGGCGGTCGACCGGCGCCTTCACGTCAAATCCAAACCTTTTCAGATCAGCAACCGTTTCTAAATAGCTGTCAATTTCTTCTCTGGAGCTGTCAGCTCGCAACTTGGATGTTTTCTCGATTAAATTAGAGAAAGTCGCCATATAACCAATAGCAAATCCTTCACGGATTGCCTCTTTATATTCTTGCAAAGGACCAAAATGTGGTTTTTGTGGCAAGATTTGGAAAATTTCCAACGACTCGATGTTTTCCCAAAAAGATGAGCTCTTAATAAAAGGCAATGCTGGACTCTCCACGAGCTCAGTGGTTCCTGAAACATTTATCAACGAAGATCGCTTGACATTTTCAGATTCACCTTCTCCATTACCTGGATAGTGACCATTCAATCAAATCAGTCAACATAAAGGATATCGCAGCAAATCTTGTATTTCAGTCAACAAAAAATGGACAGTGCACCTAAGTTTTCTGCTAAAATAGATTTGCATAAAGCATTCAGTTCGGTAAATAGAAACTTCTTTTGCTGATAGAGCTTTACCATTACAGAATTTTCTTGCAGCGACCAAATTAACATCATTTTCGATGTGATTCTCCAAAGAATTCGTGGGTGACGTCGTGACCGGAACATCTTGGAATTATACAGATTCAAGAAAGTGTTAGCATCAAGACAATACTGACCAAATGAAAGGATAAAGCTTAAAGTCTCATCAAATTAAAAGACTTGTCTCATTTCTACGTACTTATACATTGGTAATGATCAAGTGTATATACAAATATTTATCCATGAAACAAATAGTCAGGTTCTTAAACTACTAAACTTAATTCAGGTTGCATATTCTACATCTTATTTCTAATTAATTTACCTCACTATTCCGTGTAGATGTTCTTTTTTACGCATTAATTTTTGTTGAGTTCACAAAGCAAAGGAGTATCAATTATTCAACCTATACCTGCAAGTGCTATACCGATTACTCTAGAAGATTTAATCTCTATAGTTGCACAATCTTTCAGGGCAATTCACTATAATCATCTCCGGCTACATTATGCTTTTCATCGACAGGGAATAAAGTACATTAATTTCTCCACATAAATCTAACAGCATTATTAAGGGAATAATATACTGTACCTTCTTTATGATGCCCATCTACAAGGATTTCAGCAGAGTTTTCATTATTCTCGTCCTCTCTACCTGCAAACATTTGCTTTGATTTGATATTACTTCCTCTATCTCAATCTAATTAACAAGATTTTCTATACACATTATCTAAAATAAAACTACAACTAAAGTATAATTTTACTTGATACCCCTTTATGACATTAAATACTTACTAAAGAGGAAAAATTGTATCGAATAGATCGAAATTGAATGAGTGCTAAAACAAGAGGATCTATCATATAGCAGCTAAACAAGCGAAGGTGTTTACCTGTAGCTTGAGAATCCATCTGTCTTTCACTTTTCTGTAAGGAGCCTGCAGCTTCATTCTCTGATCCAACATCTTGGATATTAACATGCTGTGTTAGTAAGAAAAAGCATTTAAACATACATCATGAAGATGAAATAAATAAAAATGAACAAATGGCATTAGATGGAAAAATATAATGCAATTCTTGAGGAAAAATTCACATATTGATAAAAGCAGATGGTGTATTCTTTACCCTGGAAGAACTGTCAGATCCAGAAGAAGGCGGATTGCCAACCAAATTAATGGTTGAGCATTTGGTTAGTACACCACCAGAGACTTGTAATTTTTGATTTGTTGTCTGCATTGGCGTCAACTCTAGATGGCAAGCTTGGAAAAGTAAGGGTTTGACTGAATTTTCATTGTTCAACTCCTTGGCAAGGCATGGAAGTGCATCTTCACTCTCAGGTAAATTCTTCTTTGTTTTCTTACTAGGTGATTTTGAAACACAATCCGTTGAATGCTCCAATGATTTCTTCCTTGACCTTTTGATAGGCAATTTCTCTCTAAATTTTCTACGAATAGATTTCAAAGTATCACTTCCGCTTGAACTCTCAACATTCACAGCCATGTCAGGGTCTCTTGCATTACTGTCAGCATCCGTTGATTGTTCTTCAGCTTGTACGCCAATTGATATATCCTGAAACAGCTATATAAGTTAGTAACTAGTAAGTACTTCAGTAGTCTACATGTTATTCTGCTGAAGGAACCTAAATGAATAACTACTTATATAAATGTAGCAACTGAAAGAGAGTAAATGCCATGCTGTAATGAAAACATCAGCAAATAATTTCTCAATCTACTCATGCATCTCTTCAACCCAAAGAGTGTTCACAGAAGGTGGCATCTCAATTATATATGATGATACTGATTTGAATTCAAGTTCTTAACAAAAAAAAAAGTAACATAGTGGTTTTTAACCCTCTGTAGACACACATATGTTGATAGTCACGAAACAACAAAATAAACAATCTTACAGTCACTTAGTTAGGTCAATCTACTCTTGAAATTTTAATTAATCCGTGCCACAAAAACAATAATAATGCCAGTTATGGAACAAAAGATATATGCGTATGAATATGAACATATATGTAAGCCTGCAATTATCACAACACGTGTCTTCGAATAGAAGTAAGAAATTAAGCAACAATCAGTCTTACATAGAATGTGAAAGATAATTAGGAGGAGGATACAATACCCTGCTAAAACTAACCCATGAGCCATTTTCCAAGTGTAGGTGCGGCCTAATTTCAGAATGTCTTAGCTCCAGTTCCTTATTTGTATGCTTTAGCACAACATTGTACCTTCCATCTATAAGAGTTCTGGTTATGCGAGCATCCCTCCAACTTGAATCAACAAAAGCATCTACTGCTTGCAAGACTTCATAAGTTGCAATATCCAACTTAGGATGGGGAGGGCGAATGTGGAAGGAATCAACAGTCTCTTCCATATGGTCATTCTTGCCATTGTTTCTTGAGTGGTCACATTTTACCAAGAAAGAGTTGAAGCCAGTTTCTTCAAGAATAGTTGCTGGGAACCACGCAGCTTGGAATTTTGTTTTGTCAAAATTCACCTCTACGGCCATTCCCTTGCTAAACTTCAACCCTTCCATTCTCTTTGGCATATCAGTTAACCAAATCAGTATTGTACATCAAGAAACTGAAAGCTACTAAAGAATTTGTGTCATCAATAAATGAGTAGCGCTTCAAAAACAAAATAACACCACCCGTTATCAAGACAACGAAAGCACTAAAGGATTTGAGTTATCAAAAAATGACAAGTGCTTCAAAAACAACAAGTACAGCACTACTCAGCTACCGAAACATTTTTTTTGCAGAAAGTGGAACCAGTTTGTTCTATATCTGCTTATTCGTGCTTGGACAATATGAAAACCGAAAATATCAGGTTTGAAATTGTCTTGAACATGATGCAACCACATAGCAACTATGTTGCAGACAACAATTAACAACAAGTGAATATTTCATGGATAAGTGCCTAAGGTTAAGATTAATCAACAAAGGCCAACATGAACAATCATTTGCTTCAAAAGATACTCAAATAACTAAAGAGCGCTGAATATTAAGATTAAAGCTAAATAATTCGGAATAACAGCCCCTAAGATACAATACAAGCAAACCCAAAATGAAAAAAGAAACAAAAATGTACCTTTTGTGGTGGGGATTTAACCCAGGTCTCATTAGTCCACTCAAAATGAAACCTCAAATCTTTAGACAAGAACTCAACTTGTTCAAGTGGGTCTATAAAAACAACAGCGTACTTCTTTTCACTACTCTCAGTACCCTCAAAAACTTTGGACACCACCCCTTTCCACCACCCATCCCGGTGAAATGCGTCCACAACATCATGCGTCTCATACGACTGATCATCATCAGGAACCGGAGGCAAAGGCCTAATATAAGAAAGTTCAATAGACTCTGTCAATGGCTTGCTGTGATCTGCATCAGAGAGTAGATTTTGGTACTCAACCAAAGCCCTGGTTTTTCTTATGGGATAACTGCTTGAGTTTCTTGAAGCAGAGGCTGGTTTAAGAACTGTAGCAACGTACCATGCGCCTCTAAAACCCTCATCGTCACTGCTGACTTCAACTACATCACCTTTGTTAAACTTGTTGTCAACCTTTTTATGGTATATTGTTTTGTCTTTGCTGTTGGTTCTACTCTCCATTGCCGGTTCAACTCTACCGGAAATTTTCTTTACTTTTTTTTGCTTTGAAGTTTGAACAGAGAGCAGTGAGCAGGAAATGAATTATTATACTATACATTAAACCTAAGAATCAAACGACATAAGTTATCAACGACATAGTTAATGACTGAAACGGCAATGTTTATGTAATTACAATGCATAAAACGGATAATGGACTATCTTGAGTAAAACAACAATTTGAACAAAACAACAATGGTACACATATCTCTAGATAAATGACATCACGCTCTTAAAGATAAAGAAAAAGCTAAAGGCATTTGCATACTATCATGTGGACACTTGGCACTGACCAGATATAAAAATTGAAATTTCTATTCTATATATATCTCATTTGGATCTAATAAAGATTATAAAATATTTTTATGATCTTTAATTTTTATTTCTAATTTTTAACTGTTGTTTTTAATTACAAAAACACATTTTGGCACCGTTTGGATTGATGGATTCTAAATGATGGATTTTAAACAATCAATGGATTTGGACAAAATCCATCATTTGCCTCAAAAAAAATTTAATAAAATTTATAGATTTATAAATTCCCTCATTTTTTACAATCCATCATTTTTGAGGGTTTTGATTTCCCACCTACTAGGTGGGAAAGTCCAAATCCACTATTTTTTTATGAATGATGGATTGTTATACTATTTATTTTTTTCCATAAATAATGTTAAAAACCATTGATTTTATTTTCAATGCAAACGATGGAATTTTAAAATCTATGGATTTAAATTCCATTGATTTAGAATCCATCGATTTTGTTAAAATCTATAGATTTTAAAAACCCTCAATCCAAACGGTGCCATTTCATTATAATTTTTAAGGAAATCCCTCTCACCCTTTCAAGGCTTTTATTTAAAAACAATGTTTTAATTTTTTTAATAACAAAAATATTTTAAGTCTCAATTATATTTATTTAAGATTATATTTTTCAAAATACGTAAAGCTAACATTTATATATCTATAATCACATAAAAAATTTGTGTGTAAATAATATTTTAAAATTATTTTATAATGAATTTAATTAGACTGTTTGTAAAATTTTAGGAAAATAATTATATTTATTTGAAATTGTATATTTAATAAATGAAAATCTATTAATTTTATAATATTTTAGTCATAATTTTATGTAATATTACCAATTTGTAATATATATGAAATAATATTTTTTATATTATCAATGAATTTTAAATATTTTAATTATTTTCATATAATCAATTAATTTAATAATATTTTCTCTCACTTAAAATAGTTTATTTATACAGTAATTTCAAGCAAATATTTTATAATTTTGATAATGTTTTGATAATTTTTATATTTTTATTGTATTTTTTAAATATTTTTCTTTAATAATTTACTAATTAAATATGTTAATAAAATAGAGTACATACACCCCCATACTAAATGTAGCTAAATAAATAAGTTTAAGTGTTTAAAATGTTGAACTTAAATTTTAAGTGGTTAAAATGATTTAAAAATATAGAGAGCTAGATAAATATTGAGGTTAGATGTTCTATACAACTAAAAAATTAAGTAAGCATAAGTATTGGAATCAAAATGTCGAATATAATAAATGTTGATATTTTAAGTGCTAAATTTAATATTTTGTTTGTTAACTTCAATCACTTGATTTTTTTTAATAAATAAAATTAAATGTTGAAATTGTTAATTTATTAGTATTAGTTAAATATATATATATATATATATAATTAAAAAAACAATAATATTAATATAAAAAAAATAAAAAATACTAAGGAGTTTACAAATTGTTGTTGATATGTTAAGAATAACAAAGTTAATTTAATAAAGAAAATTAAAAAAATTAACAATTTAATATTTTCAGTTGAAAAAGATAACGTTTTTATTTTAATATTTTAATTGGTTTTTGACTTAATTGAATAAAGTATGTTGGATATAATATGTGTTATAAATAATATTTAATTAAAATAGATGTCAAATTTTTTAAAATTAAGTGATGAGTTGGCAAACACCAATTAAATTAATACTAAAATTTATGAATAATAAAAGTCATATAATTTTTTATAAAAGAAATAATCTAAATAAAAATGTATATTATTAAGTTCACTAATAAAATTAAATTTTGCATATAAATTACAACATTGTTAATGTTCGCTTAAAATTAAATGTTACATGAAAATTGTACAAAATATATGTTATTTTATAGGGTTAATTTCATATAAAATCATCATTTTTAAAATGAAAAAATGTGTAAATGTGTTGATTTTATATAGAATTATCCCTATTTTATATTGCAAATAATACTGAAATATAAATGATAGATATTTTAAAGGATGTTAAAATATATTTATCAAACAAACTTTTTTAAAAAAGAAATGCAAGAAATAAAAAAACTGTCAAGATAAACACGTGAGGAGAAAGATATAAATATCAAGCTATAATTTTTCGTAAATTAAAAATAAAAAATAGATAAATAAGAAGTTAAGAGTTTTTTTCTGATAAAAAATTGTTTTCTTTCAGCGTATTTATTAGTCGGAAAGCGTCGACAACTCTACTAAAACAGAGGAAATATTAACTTGAAAAATCAACGTATTTAATAGAAGTCAAAGCAACGCTTGGCCATTTTGCTAGTATTATACATGAAACCTAAGGAACAAACGACATCAAGAACAAACGGCAAAAAAAGGAAAGCAAATGGAAAACGACATATAAATTAACCATAAAAGTCAACAGTTCCTTTTCTTTGTCAAAGCCAATGCCTAATAAGCCAAAAGAGGATGGAAAAGTTTATGTTTTAACTTCTTCAATGTATTAAAGTTACATTTCAATCCTTAAATTTTAGGCCTAATGTCTTAAAAAATCCTGACCTTTCATTCCCTTTTCAATTCTATCCTGACGTTGTAAATCAGTCAATTTTACCCTATTTTGTATTTTTTCATTTCAATTGTACCCTAAAGCATAAAATTGACTTTTTTTTTATTTGACAAAAATTCTTTAAATTTATCCTTTTTGCATTAGATTAACTTTTTATATTAAATTGACCATTTTTGAAGAATTCTTTTGAATTTTTGGCAAATAAATAAAGGTCAATTTTATGCTTCAGGGTACAATTGAAATGAAAAAATGCAAAATGGGGTAAAATTGACAAATTTGCAACGTCAGGGCAGGATTGAAAAAGGGATGAAAGATCGGGGTTTTTTAGGACATTAAGCCTAAATTTTATTTTTCACCAAATTAATTAATTTTGAAAAATTAAAAAAATAAATTGTAAATCTTTTATGAAATAATATTTTCTACAATTTATTTGTTTTATTTAGGGGTAGGAAAAAAATACAATAGTTACTATAAAACATTAAAATTATGAAAGTACTTATATTTTATTTTGAATTTTATGAAAATATTTGTTATATATACATGCATTATGTGTATTTGTAATTTAAAGATATATAGTATAATAAAAATAAAATAAAACTTCATATATGTAAAATTTAAATTAAAAATGATAAAGTGGACTTATAACTCAATTTTTTTCTTCACCGTAAAATATAATTATTAGCTTAGATATATAAATAATAAATCAATTTATACGCTACAACTTAAATGTAAATATATTTTCTCTATTGCTAATATTTTTGTCTTATATTGCGTAAAAAAAATGCAATAAAAAAATTACTGCATCGAAACATAAAAATGTTTATCGTAAAAATATCAACATCATTGTATAAATATTACTTAGATTATTAAAACATAATAATATTTTTTGTGCCAAAAAAAATATTTTTAATTTTTATATTTTGTAATTCCGTAATTTAATAATTTACATTTTTTGGAATATAATTATTATATTTGATCTACAATTATTTTGGACAAATTATTTTAAAGTTTAAATATTTAATGTAAATTAATAATTTTAAACATGATAAATTTAAATTAAATTTATAATATATATTAATTTTCTTAATTTTTTTATAATTTTGTACTTGGGTACAATAAATGTTTATTTATATTAATTTTCATGATAAAATTCCTAATAAGGTACATAATTATAGATAGACTATATATAACAATTTATCTATTAATGTTGATATTTTCGTAATGTAATAAAATATTACTTCATGTGTTTAAAAATAAGAGAAAATAACAAGAAAACTTATAAATCACAATTGCTTTTCACCAATTGCCATCTTAGATAAAGGTATTTCTTTGTTATCATTATTATTTCAATTAATAGCACAAAACTCATTTAGTTTTCATTTAATGCCATCTTTCTCAAACTTATATATGTCCAAACCTCCACACTCATTAACTGTTCCATCTTCTTACATATATATATATATAGCTTCTATTCCTTTTGTGAGGTGGAAGTCACATGGCCGGCCAACAATTCTTTTTTTTTTCCAACTCTGTACTACTTTTTGGATATTTCTATGATTTTTCATTTTAAAAATCAACCCCTCACAAGATATATTTTTTTATTCCCATAAAAAAGATGTAAACTATTTGTCATTTATTTTCACTTTTTTGATATTTATTTTCATTTAACTTTTTTGCGAGCTAATTAAATTATAAATTGGATCCATTCACAGAGAAAAATTAGTGGTTTCAATTTCAGTTTGAAGATACTGAATTTAGGTACCGAGACTTGAAAATATTTAGAAAACTCAATTAAAAAAAATTAGATCTCTAATGTGTTAAGTGGACAAATATGAAAATATAACTAGGACCCGTGGTATGCAGCTGCTGCCATTTTAGGAGTAGGATTTTTTCTAAAGCAAACACTTATTAATGTTTTTTTTATTATAATGTTACATTCTTATATTTAAGAGCTTAATTAAAGGTTGATGTATTAGATACATGCATGATATATTTATTAAGAAATAATCAAATATAAAACAAGGTATTTGAAAAATATATTTAAATAGATCATTGTCAAATTTTATATAACGGATATATCTCCAATATATATTTGATACATATCTAATACATTTTACGATACATATTTGATACATATTTGACCGTTCGAACTCTCTTTCTTGTTTTTTTATACGTCTTCTTATTTGTAGTTTTATTACATATATTTTTTATATATTATTTAACACATCTCTAATATATATTTGATGCTCATGGAATGCATCTTTGCTCCTTGATATAAATACTTGATACATTTCCGATACATTATTCAATACAACTCTGATACATAATTTATACATAATAGATACATTTTAAATGTATAATAGATACATCTTCAATACATAATTTATACATGATAAATACATTTCAAATGTAATTAATAGATACATGGTTGATACATAATTTATACATGATAGTAACATTTTTTACTTTATAATTTATACATGATAGATAAAAAAAATCACCTAATAGATACATAAATGATACATGATTTATACATGATTTATACAATTTTTACAATTAAATAATATGTCGTTGATAAATAATTTATACATAATATTTTTTTTTTATTATATTTAATAAATACACTCTGATACATAATATACATGGTAGATATAATATTTATACATTGAATCCGTATTCGATTTGTATCAACTATACATCTGATGCATAATTTATAAAATTATATCATTTGTGTATTTTTATATTTTTAAAATTAATATTTTAAAATTTAAATAAATATATAAAAAAAATTATTTATTTTATTAAAAAAATGAGTACCCAATTCAGCAGCAAGCTGAATTGGGATACAAAATGAATTGGACCCAATTCAGCTTGCTGAACTGGGCCAATTCATACACTGACCCGCGCGTCATGCGCGGGTCAGTGTATTTTAATCTGGTGCACCTGCTCCAGCAGGTGCACCAGATTAAAATGCGTCAGCTGGCCTGATCAGGCCAGCTGGCGCGCTGACGTCAGTGTGCGTCAGACTGACGCGCACTGACGTCAGATTAATGGTACTGTTGAAATATTTTTGTAAAAAAATGGCACAGGTGAAATTTCTTATAATGACATGATATTATGTGAAAATAGAAGCTATTTTTTGGCAATTTTGTTATTTTCTCTAAAAATAATAGTACCATTTTTCATGTGATAAAATATTCATACATCACCATTATTTTTAAATGGTGTTAAATAAAATAAAATTTCGCGTTTTTTTTATTTTAAGCACAAATTACAATTTGTCTTATCATTTAGCACAATCTTTTTAAATTTTTTATTATATAGTTTGATATGTATTTTATGCTTTATTTTTTGTAAAGTAACATCGTGCTTGGCTGTGTGGCTTACCAAAACAATGTTATTTTAGATATTTATGCTATATATGCTACATAATAAAAGGTTATGCTATTAGATAAGACGTTTTATAATTTGTGCGTAAATAAAGAAACGCTAAACATCATACTATATAGTAACATTAACCCATAAAAATATCATTAAATTTTAATAATAATAACATAAATCTTAATAAACCGCTGCATCGCGCGGATAGTATGCTAGTGTACATTAATGAGAAAGCCCTAATGTCTTAAAAAAACCCTGACCTTTTATCCCCTTTTCAATCTTATACTGACGTTGCAAATCAGTCAATTTTATTTTATTTTGTATTTTTTTCATTTCAGTTATACCCTAAAATATAAAATTGACATTTTTTTATTTGGCACAAATTCTCTAAATTGATCCTTTTAGCATTAAATTAACTTTTTATATTAAATTGATCATTTTTGAAGAATTTTTTTAAAATTGTCACATAAATAAAGATAAATTTAATGTTTCAGAATATAATTGAAATGGAAAAATGTAAAATTGGATAAAATTGACAAATTTTCAACATCAGGATAGAATTGCAAAGGGATGAAAGATCGGAGATTTTTAAAGGTATTAAGCCAATGAGAAATTATCATCAAGACGCCAACTCATCTACTATTTTTTTCCCTCTCTAGTAACGATTTGGTTTCTTAAAGGGCTGATGAGATATAGACGCCCAGTTAATCAGAGCCCAAATAAGGCCCAATTAAATAACTAATATGTAGGCTCCTGGGCAGCTGTAATTGGACTGAAGTTCTATGAATGGACACATTGAAACAAATGGGCCATTCGATGATAAGGCAAGCCCGAGTAAGGGCCAGCAATTTTAAGGCTTTTTATATAAAATAATACAGGATTTGGGCTAGACTTTACTTTTATATGGCCCAATCTATATCTTTACTTTTCACACCATCAATTTTATGAAACCTAACATTTTCTTTTGGATTTCTTTCTTTTTTACCGTTTTCTTATTTTCCTTTTTAACTGGCGGTTTTTTCATTCTTCTCCGCCATTTTCGCTTCGCATCTCCACGATTTTGCTGTGTGTTATCTCCATTACTGCACGACTCCTCTTTCTTCTCTCATTTTCATCTCTATTTCATCATAATTTCAACCGTTCTTACTTATGTAACAGTAAATTCTTTTGAGTTGTGAAAAAAAATTCACGATTTCTACTCCTTCGCTTCCGCCGTTCCGCCTCCGTTGTTGCGCCTCCGCCGTTTCGCCTCCATTGTTCCGCCTTTGTCTCGCCGCGCCATCTTTTTTTTATCTTTTTAATTTTAGATCTGAAATTTTTTGTTCTTTTTTTTATTTTTAGATCTGTAATTTGTTTATCTTTTACTGTTGATTCACCATTAAACATGTATAAAGAGTATCTTTAAAGAATCTTATATTTATTTCATGTTAAATAGAATAATTTTGTAATTTTATATAATAAAATTCTGTTATGTCTGCATTTTTTTGTGTTTTGTTGTATTTCTGCGTTTTTTTTATTCTGCAAAACGATTTGTTGATGATGATTGATTGCTGAATTATTGTAATGTTACAGTGTTGTTGATTTTATGTTGATATTATGTTGATATCTACTGATTCTTTTTATTTTAACATTGACAAATAAGATAATATTGTCTGTGAAATAAACTTTCGTTGGATGAAATAAAACTGTATCATAACCGTCTTTGTCGAAATTTAGTTAGATATGAGAGGTGGAATGCAAAACAATTATACAAGTGATTTTAAAGAAACTGTGCAGCTGCAAAGAGAATTGAGGAAAAAAAATATTTTGAAATATATTTCTTTAATTTGTGAACTGTTGTGCTGGTGTATATTTAATATTTTTTTATTTTTATATGTAAGAATAATTTTATTTTTTCATTTGAATTATTGTTGTTGTTTTTTCATATTGTTTTGATTACTTACTCTGCTAACATCTTTATCTGATTCATTTATTTTAAACATTTTGTACCTTTATTGTTCTTTAGTAGAATTACTACTACATATTAACAAGTTATCAACATAATGTCAACATGATACCAACAATTAATGCTAATTTAGTCAAGATGTTTGAAAAATGAGAACATCGATTGATTTAAGCAAAAAACAATCAACATATTATCAAAAACATGTCAACAACTCATCAATACAACAATTTAAGACTAACTTTACTTTTCTTTTAATGATTGAAAAATCAACATGTTATCAACAGTATATCAACAACATGTCAACATAAAATTGAAAATAAAAAAAAAGTTAAAATACTTATCAACATAATGTCAACAATAAATCAACAAAGAATCAACAATTAATGCTAATTTAGTCAAGATGTTTGTAAAATGAGAATATTGATTGATTTAAGTAAAAAACAATAACATATTATCAAAAACATATCAGTAGTTCATTAATACATCAATTTAAAACTAACTTTATTATTCTTTCAATGATTGAAAAATCAACATGTTATCAACAGTATATCAACAACATGTCAACATAAAATTGAAAATCAAAAAAAGTTGAAATACATATCAAAATAATGTCAACAATAAATCAACAACGAATCAACATAAGAAATAAAATAAAACATAACTTTTTGAAAAATTGTGACAATCGATAAAATATCAACAAGAAATCAACAACATGTCAACATGATAATGCTAACATATAATTATATAGTCTCTATTAAATTTTATTTTATTTAGTTTATTTTGCGGATAAAGTTATCTAATTTTCCAAAAAAAAATTAAAAAAAAATTGTCCGATGTTAAAATCAAAGAATATACCAACTGATTATCAACACAAAATCAACAACAAATCAACAACACTGTAACATTATAATAATTCAGTAATCAACCATCATAAAAAAAAACGAGCTGCAAAATAAATAAACACAGAAATACAACCAAACACAAAAACAAAATGAAGAAATAGCAAAAAATTATTCCATATAATCATAAATTTATTTTACATAACATGAAATCAGCATTATATTCTTTAAATATAATCTGTATACATGTTTAATCGTGAAAAAACAGTAAAAAATTGTAGATCTGAAAATGAAAAAGAAGAAGAAGAATAATGAATAAATTGTAGATCTGAAATCAAATAGATGACGACGACGAGTAGAGGAGATGATATTGTTGGCGAAGATGACGAAGAAGACGATGATGAGAACGATGATGGAGGAGCGGAGGAACAAAGGACTACGCAGCGGAAGACGGCGGAGAACGGTAAAAAAGAGGTGACCTGAGAGTGAAAGAAAGAAACATGAGTGAAGAGAGAGAAAATTGAGTTGAGAGGAAGAGAAAATTAAATAATGAGGAGAGAGAAAAAAAGTGAAATTATGATGTCTGTATTATTAGGGTTGAATATATACAATCCGTATAAAAGTAAGATTGTGTCCGCACATGGTAGTTTAGGAAACTGGAAATATGACCCGTATAAAAGTAAAGATTTAGCCAATGTTGGTTGATTGTGTAAAAAGCCCGCAATTTTACTTTGAGAAAATTAGCCCAGGTACGGTCTTTGGCCAAATTAATGTGAATACTACGGGAGCAAAAGTCCAAATTGGCTTTTACTATTTCCATTTTTATAATTTGAATTTTATATTTTTGATTTACAAAAGGATACTTTTATATCAAAAAAATACTGTCAACCAAAATGGTAACCTCCCTCATCATTTACATGTTGCCATTTCAAATTGATTCTTCGGAGAAAATCGCCGGAAATAACTCCCCAATTTTTCTTACCAAATCTTTCCCAATTTACTTTGATTTTAGGTTGACATAAAATTGAAATGGCGAAAACTAGGTCTTCCACAAATTGAAATGAAGAGTAAAGAAGAAGGGAAATTTGGACAAATTATTAAGGTTGCTTTCATTTCATTTCATTTACTTTTTCTTGAATTAGCTCTTATTCATGGTCGAATTCTTATACTATCAGATTTTTCATTTTAATTTGATTTTAAGTTGAAACAAATTTCGAATGGCGAAAATTAAATCTTCTACAAATCATTCTCCTATGAAAAAATCTCCACCAAAGACAAGTCCAATGGCAAAATCGAAAATGGTTGCTAGCAAACAGAAGGTTGCTTTCATTGATGCTCCTTCTTCGTTTAAATTAACTTTTTTTTTATCTTTAGTTGATTTTGTTACTGAACTTTGTATCAGTTATGGGTGTTTATGTGTGTGTTATTTGTTTCCTCTGATTATTGTATGTGTTTATGTATGTGTGTTATTTGTTTTTGCTGCGATTGAATTTTTATGTTAGGGATGTATCACCACTATATGTAGTCTACTGGTTAATTGATAGTTATTGTCCTAAATTTTTTAATTGTTTTTTGTATGGATAAATTATGTGTCAAATATGTTATTTTGGTTGTTTTTATGTATGTTATTTGTTTGTGATTGAATTTTTATGTCAGGGATGTCATTTGCTTTTTTTTTTTAACTAAACATGGAATAATATGTATAAGTATATGTAATCTACTGGTTAACTGATAGTTGTTGTGGTAACTTTTTTATGTGGATCAATCATGTATCGATTACGGATACTATATGTTGGCTGATGGTTAACTAATAGTTAACTTGGAATAATTAAAGATTATATGTTGTCTGATGGTTAACTGATGTTAACTTGGAATAATTAAGGGATACTAGATATTGTTTGATGGTTAACCAATCATTAACTTGTTTTATTGCAATATTAAATCATTTTTTAAATTAATGGTGTATTGTTAAATGTTTGTATATATTCTTGTTAGATTTATCTAAAATTACTTTATAATGTTAATAACATTTTTTATTAGATGTAGTTTATCAATAGTTAACTATGTGTAAACTGATAGTACACTAGTGTTTTTTTTACAGTGATGAAAAGGTGGAACCGAAACCAAAGCTGAAAGGGATGCAATATGATTAGATTTGTTGACAGATTGGAAGATTTAGGTTTTGATTTTATTTTTAAACGAAAACAGTTGTAATTGCCTTGTTTATGAAAACATTTGTTATTGTCGAACATATAATACATTTTGTTTACCAGTTAGGCAATTTTCTCATGTTATATTTTCATTTGATTTAAATAAATGTGTTTGTGTGTAAATTGTATTTACTATAGGTGTGCTAACAATAAACAATTAGTTAATTAAAAATATCCTACTAGTTAACGGCATATTATGTTAACTGCACAATGTTATTTTACATGGTTTGGTTGTTTTTATTTTTCCAACAAAATATCAAGTTATAAAAAGACAAATTGATGTTTTTAAGGAGTAGTATTAAACTATTAGTTGATTGAAAGTTAACTGTTAGTCCATATAAAAAACCCGTTAAATTAGCAAATTTATATATAACATGGAAAGGGATTACGTACGTTAATAAAAAATAATAACAAAATTTAGCATTAAAAAATTAATTAAAACCATTTAAAAAAAATTATTGTTCATAAATTAATAAGATAACAAAATTATATATGAGAATTTAATTTAAACAAATAGTTGCTATAGTTGATGATTGTTAAAAAAATTTAATTTGGGTTTCTATATATGTTAGTTTGAGATTTTGTAGGAGATTTTTATTTCTATAACTGCCGTTATACATGGAAATTAAATATTAAATACAATATTATTATAATCAATGATGCTTAAAGATTTTTTTAAATATTTTCGGTTATGGTAGTTTGAGATTTTGTAGGAGACTTTGATTTCAGTAACAACTTCTTTCCTTATTTTATTATTACCGTATTTTTTAACATTGAAATGTTATTTGCGCAAAATCAAAATTAGAAATTGTATTTGTCAAATTTTTTTTTACTCTAGTAAAATTTATAATATTTTAACTCATATTGGGTATTTGTTAAATTTTCTCTTTTAGTTTTATTGAGTATATTTATTGTTGCCATTGGAGAAAATAAATTATTTGTTCATCTTTAATATGATAGCCATCTTTATTTTGTGCTATGATAAATTTTAAAGTAACAATTTTAATAAGCACAATAAATTTAGGAAAATTCATAAATATGGCCTATGTCAAAATTTTCAAACATATGCTTTAAAGAAAAGTTCATTTTTGAAAGAAAAAATCTGGTAATTCATTTTATATTTATTATTCTTTTTTCTTTAAACTGGTAAACTTCAATAAGATTGCTACATTTTTATCAGTTTGTGGGAGGAATCGAACCCACGACCTAGCAGTTTGCTGCTTAGCGCTTATAACATTTGAACCTGTTCGCTAGATTTTCACCTTGCTCAAACCTTTGAATTTATTAATGGGTAACTTTAGGTACTGATGCTTTAACCGGTATAATTCTAGATGAGGTAAACAGGATCTGAATGACGCAACCCTAATTCAAGTGACGTAACCCGAATTCAAGTAACGTTGTTCAAATTGTGAATGACGTCGCCGCCGTTCGATTAAACTAACAGTATTAATCTGGGAATCCTGAGATCCAAGCGAGATTAATGTCAATTCTACTCCTAAACTAAAATTCAATCCGGAGATTGGGATAAAAAGCCTGAGCTTTGGTTTTTGATTAATGATTTGTTGATAAAAATAATAATACAAACTACTGACTATTTATAGGGAACAAACCCTAATAAAGAGACCTAATTCTAATGAGATTCTATCTCCTAATTAATAAAGAGAACTAAATAATAAAAAAGCTAAAATAAACATAGCTCCTGTTGGGCTGAAATCCCCTATGAGCCCATTCAGCTTTTCTTCCTTTCCAGATCTCTGGGCCGGTGCAAACAATGCCCCCAACAAGCTTAGAGTTACAGCTCTGGGCTTGTTATTTTCGGCCTAGAGCCTCATATGGGCTTCACTCCATGTGACAAAGCCCATGCGGTAACATTTTTCTTGACTTTTGACACTCAGTAACCGCTTTTACCGGATATAAAATGGTCATTTTTTCCTTTTCTGGATTTACCTGAATCTTTGACTCCGAAATTCTCTCAGAATCATTGACCACCTGCCGATTTTCTAGATCCAAATCGCCTATCCTTCAACACGAATCACCATATCATCATGTCTCAACAAGAACAAGCTGCTCTCGAAGCATCAAACAAAATCGCCGAAGTCCGCTCAGCTGCCCCGTCGACTTCCTTTGAGGTAATTTCAGAACTAGATGATAACCGATTCTCAGTTGGTCCGATTCTCACCACTCCTTCAGAACTCTGTGAAACCGCAGTCCCATTCCCAGATCATGCTCCACCTCGCTTCTCCGAACTCCACTACTCTTCCGTATGGACCGGTGAAACTTTCCGAAACTGGCCAAGTACCAATGCCGATTACAAAAGTTGGGTTTTAAGGCTTCACGGCTATTACGGCGATGTCTGGAAAGCTATCGGCCTGTACGATCTAATTGGGATAAGCCAAAACTCCTTCCCCATCGCCAAACATTATTGCTTTGGGGCTTCCCTTTTTTGGTCAGACACCACTAACACCTTCTGTTTCAGACAGGGACCGATGTCCATCACCCTTCTAGACTTAGCGTGTATGTTCAATATTAACATAACTGGTATAAGGATATCGCCTCTCAATTGCCAAACACTTCCAAACTTACACCTCCGTCCCGAAAAATCGGCAAAAAGCTTCAAACACTTCCTATCCGCGAACATCGGTCAAAATCACCTCCCTCCAACTGCGGACGAACATGTTGCTTTTCTAGCTTATTTCCTCGCCAAATTCATAATATGCCCAGCCTCTTTCCGAGTCACCCACGAGTGTCTTCGTATCGCCGTTGCCCTCGCCGAAGGCCATCCATTGAACATGGGCGAATTCATCCTTGGACACCTCTACCGATGCATGCATACCATGATCAAGAATGGCAAAGTCAAAGCACACCGATGTTCCAGTGGGCCGATGTGGATGATCCAAGCATGGCTATTTATGTACTTCCCAGATATCGTCACACTTCCAGAACGAACCTCAGACATATGTTTTGGATACACCATCTTTCAAGGGGTCGCCACCTTACCTCATCTCAAAGATGTCATCGCCTACTTTTTGGACACACGCGAATCGCCTAACACCTGGTGCCCGATACTTAGCTGGCGATTCCCACCCAAATGGCTTACTTATGGTTGGGAGACAACTGATGACGATGACATTGATGAAGACATCTACTCCCAATGGTGGGGAAACTGGTGCAACGCCCTAACCAGCCGCAACCTTATGATCGGCAACAACTTCAAACACAGCGGTTCTGAAGCTTACTGCCCGAACTACCTGTCAAGGCAATTCGGCTATACCCAAGCGATTCCATGCCCGTTCTTAATAGACAGAAACGAACAAGGGCTTACTCGTTCAGCCATACCAACTCCTAGATATGTTGGGTACCTCGGCCAACTGCATGAAGCCTACTTACCTTCTCCAGACGAATTACCAATTCCTGACGGGAACCCTTCTTCAACAAATGAGTTCGAGGAGTGGTGGGAGATAGTAATCGGGATCAACTTTGGATTATCGGCAGACGAAATACTTAAACTGAATATTTTTCAACTTCCTGAAACGAAGCGAAAACGTACTCACGCCGATGTTTTTCTTTTACAGGTGCCGCAGCAGAAGAAGAGGAAAGGTAATTACGAGCATCACCTTGAAATCGTTAAATTTGAGCGCTTTTACAAATTCAAGTATGACCCCACAAATCGCCCTCTTTTAAGCTTAAAAATGGAAAACCATAGAAGAGAAGCGTGGCGAAAATATGTCCTTAAGTGGCGGAAAGTATGGGAGAAAAAATATCCGCATCGCCCTTACCCAATTTTCCAAAAACATATTCGCCCATCTTTTCTTTATAAAGCACCCTTAGTACCAAATTCTGAAATTATGTTAGCGAATAAGTGGCCGAAGTCTCGTCCTAACAAGGTGACATTTACTGGTTATTTTGTGCCAGGTGATTGCAAAGACATCGCCGCTCTTGTTAAGGAATTGAAAGTACCTGCTGGTAATTAACATATCCTCTTATATCTTTTGTAATTCTGCCAAATTCGTCTGACTTCTTTTCTTTTCAGAGGTAGAAGCCGAGATTGAAGGAGCGATTCCTTCTGAAGATGAGGAAGACGAACAACCTCTGAAGAGGAAACGAACCGGGAAATCGCCAGCAGTACTGCAAACTGGCAGGAAGCCAAAGCCACAACCCAAAAAGACAAAATCGGTTGTCGTTCCGCCGATTATCATACCGGAGGCGATTTCCTTGAATCCACAAGGAAAAGAGCCCTCAAAGAAAAGCAGCAGCACAAGGATATCCATAAAGATGAGCGGGGGCTCGGTGGATCGCCCAACTGCGGTGGAATCGCCTGCATCAGTAACTGCTGCTGCAACAGCTTCGGTGCCTGGCCCTTCGAGTCTGAAGCCAACCATCTCGCGCACCGAAGCCTTGAAGGTACATCCCTTATAATCTTCACTTATCGGTCATGACCCCGAAATCTAATTCGTACCTTTCTTGCAGACTAAACTTCTCGCCTTCGACTCCGATACGGAGAGTGACGAAGAGGGCTCCACCGAAAGTTCTTCTGACTCCGAGCCTGAAGCTGGTGACTCGGCGAATGATGTGGATCTCCACCTGGATACCATGGCAGCTATGAAAACCAAGGGGATCCAGGTGCTGGGCGATCCTGACGAGGCCGAATCTATGAAGACATCTCTGGAGGCCCTTCTTGCTGTGAAGGATGTGAACAAAGTCCCTGAGGCAACCAGGAAGACAATCGCCAAAGTGGTGAAGGAGCTGCCGAACCTCACAAAGCTGTACAAAGAAGCCGCCCCTGCCAGAGCTTCATATGAGAAATCACTGGAGACCAAGCGCAAGCTTGACGATGAGTTCGGCTCTCTGAGGGCGAATGCCAAGAAAACATCTGACAAACTCGCCCCTCACACCACAAAAATGGATGAGCTAAGATCCAAAATTGAGGAACTGCAGGCGGAGCTCAAAGCCGAGGAAGAGATCGCCGCGCCCTTAGAGCAACAACTGGATGGATTTATTTCCCAAGGGACGGATCTGAAGGATCGTCGGAACCAATTGAAGAAAACACTCGCCAGTGCTGAGAAGCGTTATTCTGAGGCAGTGAAGAATTTATCCGACATCCGAAGCGTGATGGGCGATCTCTTTAGTCATTTTGGCTGATTTCTTTCTGTCGTTTAAACATTTTGGATTTGTAACCTTTGTACGATGTTATTGATATTACACACTTTGCTTGCACTTTGTCATTTTGATTCTTTTTATTAAAATAAACATTGTGTTAATCGGCTAATATTCCGATTTAAATCCACAAAGGTGCCAGTGGTAATATAAAAAAAAATAAAATCGGCTGGTGTTCCGAAGTTCATACGTGTCTAATCAAAAGTCAAGAAGCATAATGTTAATCGGCTAATATTCCGATTTACACCCACAACAGTGTCAGTGGTAATTGACAAAATAAAATCGGCTGGTGTTCCGAAATTCATATATGTTTAACGCAAATACATATTACAAGGTAAGCCTTAATAATGTGAATCGGCTCTGCTTCCGATTATCCATTCCGTACCGTCACCCCATCGGTCAAGAGTCCGATTTGGTGAAAATCACCTTACTTCTCGAAGATGCGTCTGTCAATTCCTTCCCAGCAACTTGGGACGTACTTCTTCAAATACTGGGCGTTAATGGATCGGTCATGGACTCGACCATCTATGTCAGCGAGTATATATGCACCGTTACCCAGTATTCGGACAACTTTGTATGGTCCTTCCCAGTTCGGAGACCATTTTCCTAGTCCTTCCTTTTTTGCTCCAATGGGCAAAATGACTTTCCAGACGAGTTGGTCTATTTGGAAACTCTTATTTTTGACACGTTTGTTGTAAACTCGTTCTACTCTTCTCTTCTGAGCTTCCAAGTGGTCGAGTGCCAATAATCGCTCCTCATCTAAGTCCAAAGCTTCAAGAACCATTTTATCATGATAGTCTGCCTTTGTCAAGACGTGCTGCATCTTTCGCCTCGTAGACGCTACCGTCAACTCCATAGGTAGCATCGCATCGTGCCCATACACAAGCTTGAAAGGTGTAGTGCCCGTTGCCGATTTTTGGCTTGTGCGGTTTGCCCAAACAGCTTCAGTTAATAACTGATGCCATTGTTTTGGGTTGTCTTCTATCATCTTCTGAATGATGCCCTTAATCGCCTTGTTAGTCGCCTCGGCTTGGCCATTTGCTTGTGCGTAGTACGGGGTGGAATGTATCAACTTGAAGCCCATCTCCTTTGCATAATCGGTTATCTCACTTCCAGTGAACATAGTTCCTTGGTCCGTAGTAATAGTTTCTGGTAACCCATGCCTCAGGATAATGTATTCTCTGAAAAACTTAATGACCGATTCTTGACTTGGTGATTTCAGAGGTATGGCTTCAACCCATTTAGAGTAGTAATCGGTCGCAACTATCACAAACGTATGCCCTTTTGACGATGACGGGTATATTTTGCCGATTAAATCAACAGCCCATCCTCGGAAAGGCCAAGGCTTAACTATCGAGTGTAGCGTCTCGGCAGGAACGTGTTGAACAGGACCGCACTTTTGGCATGCCTCACATCCTTGGGAGTATCGGATACAATCTTGCTCCATTTTGGGCCAATAGAACCCGTATTTATGGATCAGCCATCGCATTCTCGGACCAGCCTGATGTGCACCGGCGATTCCCTCGTGTACTTCGGCCATGACCAACATCGCCTCTTTCGGGCCGATGCATCTAAATAGCAAACCGTCGCTCCCTTTTTTGTACAATTCATCGGCTAGAACTACATAGTTGAGAGCCAGAGTTCGTAACCTTCTGTTGGACATATCTGGCGATTCAAACCATTTAGTTATCTCTTTCCTCCAATCTGTGGAAAAATCCAACTGGTACACGGAATGGATTGCCTTGTACACCGCATCGTCTCCTGTTACCAAGTTTGGCGTATCTCTCCGGATCGCCTCATACTCGTAACAAGGTTTGTAGCCACTACCGTGCTGGGCGAGATCATTTGCCTCCATATTGCCGCTTCTTTCCGTGTATTCTAACCATGTATCCGAGAAACCGCCAATAAGATGCTTAGCCTTGTTGCAATATCGGATCAAAAGTTCCGACTCGCACTTGTATTCTCCGGAGACTTGTTTTATCACTAGCAGCGAATCACCCCAGACTTGGATCGATTTTGCCCCCAGCTCCATCAAGATTTCTAAGCCTAAAATGAGAGCTTCATACTCGGCTTGGTTGTTGGTACACTTGAACGCTAAAGACCAAGACATTGTAAACCGTGCCCCCGAGGGCGAGATAATGACGATTCCTGCTCCGGCACCCTTTTCTGTTCTTGATCCGTCAAACCACAATTTCCATGGATGTAGTTCCATGCAGTCGATTCCCTCTTTTATGTTGACTCCTGGGTGATCCGACAAAAAATCGGCAAGGACTTGTCCCTTAACTGCTTTCTGAGGTACGTACACGAGTGTGAATTCTGACATTGCCACTGCCCACTTTCCCATCCGATTCCTAAGATACGGTCGGGATAGAATGTATTTTATGACGTCGGTTTGTGCTAGGACATAAACCACCACTGGCAACATGTAGTATCTCAACTTGCAGCAAGTGAAATATAAGCAAAGGCATAGTTTCTCGATGTCCGAGTATCGTGTTTCAGTATCGGTCAGGGCTCTACTGAGATAGTAGACCGATCTCTCCACGCCTTGGTCTTCCTGTGCGAGCATACATCCCAAAGATTGGGGAGCTGCCGATATATACAGTAACAAAGGCTGATTTGGCTTTGGTGGCATCATAATCGGCGGTTTCACTAAGTATGCTTTCAGTTCGTCAAACACTTGTTGTTGTTCGGGGGTCCACACAAATTTCTCATTATCATTCCCCTTCAATAATACGCTCCAACTGCGTAATCGGCCGGCTGTGTTTGAAATGAAGCGCCTTAGGAAGTTTATCTGTCCGATCAACCGCTGTAGCTGTTTCTTGGTTTTTGGTGGTTCAGCATTGATTATCGCTTTCGCTTTATTTTTGTCTACTTCTACCCCCCGCTGGTGAACCAAGAAACCCAAGAAATTACCTGCCGATACACCGAAAGCGCATTTTAATGGATTCATCTTCAAACCGTTGCTCCGGATCCGCTTAAAGCCCTGTTTCAGATCGGCCAGGTGAGCCGCATCGCTCGGCGATTTTACGACAACGTCATCGATGTAAACCTCCAGACATGTTAACCCTTCGAACATTTTGTTCATGGTCCGTTGGTAAGTTGCACCGGCGTTTTTCAAGCCAAAGGGCATTACAATCCATTCATAAGCTCCAATCGGCCCTGGACATCGAAAAGCGGTTTTTGAGATATCAGCTTCGTGGATCGGCACTTGATTGTATCCAGAATGAGCGTCTAGAAAACTAAGGATGTTGTGTCCGGCAGCACCATCAATCAGCATATCAGCTACCGGCATCGGATATTCATCTTTGGGTGTCGCTAGATTCAAATTCCGGAAGTCGACGCATACTCGCAGCTTGCCGTTCTTCTTCATGACGGGCACTATGTTGGATAACCATTCTGTGTACTTAGCTTCCCGTATGAAGTGCGCCTCTTTAAGCCGATTGATCTCTTCTCTGATCAACTCCTCGACCTCTTTTGACATTCGTCTAGGAGGCTGCCTGAATGGTCGGAAGCCATCTTTCAGAGGCAACTTATGTTCAGCGATTGATTTGTCGAGACCCGGCATGTCTGCATACGACCAAGCGAAACAATCCTTATATTCCCGAAGGAGTGCAATCAGCTCATCTCTAAACGTGGCGCCGAGGTTCGCGCTGATAAATATCGGTTTTGGTGACGATTCCGAGCCTAAATTAACTTCTAAGAGTGTATCTTGAACTTGGGCTGGATCATCCCCCAATTTTCCGGTGGCTATTTTGAGATCTTCTATTCTCAAGGTACCAGTTGGGTCTTGATCTTGATCCTCGTATATGCATTCCGCGGATAACACTCCGAAACTGAGTGCTAAGTCAAGAACCTTTTTTCGCAACTCTGTATGTCGTCTATCCATCAGAATGTTGTAAGATCGTAGATCGGCCGTTGCCCCCGAGGGTAACGTCTGCAGGCCGATCCGCATTGATAAGGATCCTGGGACTTTTGATATCTCGATGACTTAGAGATTGGATGTTCCTTACTTGCTCGTCATACATCATGGCCTCTAGAACGTTGCTATCCTCGCCGAAAGGGCTCGGATCACCCTGTACTATCTCGGCCTCTCCAGCCTCTCGCCATAGTATCAACATCTGATGCATGGTTGATGGGATGCACATATTGGAATGGATCCAGTCTCGGCCGAGTAGCACATTGTAATTACTCCTGGCATTAACAACGAAGAAACCTTCTTCGGTCTCTACTCGGCCCACCTTTATCTTAAGGGTGATGTACCCTTCGGCGGGGGTCTCGCCTCCGGCGAAGTCTGTCATATAAACGTCGGTGGTCTCCAGCTGGGTGCGTTCGATACCGAACTTCTTAAGCATCCGGGAAGGCAGGATGTTTACTCCCGCGCCGTTGTCGATTAGAACCCTTCCAATGGCGACGCCATTTACTTCGGCTTTGATGTACAATGGCCTTATGTGCCTTGTCATTCGTGCTGGTGGTTTGCTTAGAGACACAACTGCCGACGCATCCACACTATTCTCGTCCGGGATTATAACATCCCCGTCTAAAATCGACTTCTGCCCCGGCTTATTCCTAAATGAATCCGGAAGAGTAACTACTTGGACCTCTTTTCGGTTATCATCTTTAGGAATCCACGCTTTCAGCTGTCCGTTTTGGTGAACAACGACCAACTCTTTTTTCACGGGCACCCAGGCCTTCAACTGGCCGTCTGCGTGACTCAGGACTACGTCCCTGAAAGATCGCCTATCCTTGGTGGGCGATTTTTCATCTCCTGCGAGCGTATGAGGGGGTAGGTCACTATCCTGATGTCGCTTCTTTTCCACCCAGACCTTCCTTAGCTTTCGCTTGGGTATCTCAAAGGGCTCGGTCTCGGATCGGCTACGTCTGCCCTGGTCTGCGTCCAAACCGTCTTCAAGTGCCCCCAGTCTCTCCTGAATCGGTCTTTTGGTCCCGGAAGGAGGTGCAGCACTGGTTAAACGATTTTTAACTGGGACTCGGCTCTCTGGTGCCGATTCTGACCCTGCAGCGATCAGTCGCGACTCCTGTCGCATTCTTTGCATCCGTCTCTTTTGTGTCTTGGTCATACGAGGGGTCTCCTCCGTTGGCCTGAACACCCTTTTAAAAACCGACCTCCCTTTCTGTCCGGATGGCATGTGCTGTTGCCACTCCTTGGTGGGGGACTTTGGTTTAAATGTTTTTGGATTTGCTCTGACCGATTTTCGTACGTACTTGGTCTCGGGGCGCTTCTGGCAGTGCTGGCAATGTTGGCAAATTGGCTCTGATGCGACTGGTTGGGTCACTCGACGTTGCCCTACTGCATCATTCACCGCTACCCTCTGTCGAGGTCTCTTAGCACTCCATTTCTCTAAAACTTTCCCGATACCCAATACTTGGTCTAAGTTGGGCCGAATCAAATTAATTGAGACGCATTTCGCATCGGCCTCCCTTCTTGACGGGAATAACAATTTCCCTTCCGTTATTGCTTTCTGGACTACATTTCTGAACACCACGCAATTATTGGTGTTGTGTCTCCATGAGTTATGGAATTTGCAGTAGTCTTTACCCAACAGTTCCTCGCTTGTTGGCAACACATGACCCTCAGATAGGGATATTTGCCCGTCTTTTAACAAAGCGTCAAATATATCGTCGGCTTTCGTCAAGTCGAACGAATATTCCTTTTGGATGACCGCCATCTTATTTTTCTTCACATACCCTGGCTTCCTTAACGCTGCGCATTCTGTTGGTTTCTTTCCGAGGAATTCGGCCATACATATCTCATCATCAGACGAATCGCCCTCACTATCGGAGATGACGGCCACGTCCAACTGATCGCGGTAATAGGTGCCTTTCGAAGAACCTCGCCTCTGTTCCTTCTCCTGGAGTAATCGTTCGTAACCCGTGACCCTGTTGGTGAGCTCGAATAAGTCCCTAAATCGATGGCCTTCGAAATGTTCCCTCATTGCGAAATTCATCCCCTTTACGACCATTGGCACGCAATCGCCCTCTGATATGTGCGTCATGCACCTCGTCCTTAGGTTCCGGAAGCGCCCGATGTATTTCTCAACGGATTCGCTGGGTAGTTGCGAAATCCTAGCGAGATCGGCCAAGGTAACATCCGGTGGTGCTCTGTAAAACTCTTCGTGGAATTTTATCTCCAAGTCTTTCCACGTATCGATTGAGTTGGGCGACAAGTGAGAGTACCACGTGAACGCCACCTTGGTGAGAGAGCTGGCAAATAACCGTAGTTTCCAAAAATCATGGGCCCCTGCTTCTCCACATTGGGCAGAAAATCGCGCAATGTGTTCTACCGTGGATTGGCTTTTCTCTTCTCCCGAGAATAAACTGAACTCGGGCACTTTGTATCCCCTAGGGAATGGGTACAGTTTGTCGATCCAATCCGGGTATGGCTTCATGTACGACGGCCGAGGCATTGGCCTGACGTCGACCCCTAATTTCTCTAGTTCGTCTAGCAACTGTCCCCGATTGTATAAGTTGTTTTCCGCCATGGGGGCGTTGTCACTACTGTAGGGATTATCCTGTGGCGATTGCAGATTTGGGTATTGTTGTCCTGGCAACTGGTCGTTGCCTTGGTATCGAGTCGCTCCGGTACCAGTACCATCGCCCCCTTGGAATCGCCCGGCTCCTGGAGATGGCTGATCGCCCATGTGAAATCGCCCAGCTCCTGACGAAGAAGGATCGGTCCTACCCCCCGTGTCTCCTTCTGGGCGAGTTAACAGTCGTACCGATCCATAAGCGAAACCGGTTTTACTTGGTGATTGCCCTGCATCGGCCGAACTACCGAGACCGCCATTTCTCTGCGTCGTCGAAGTATAATCGGCCCTTCGGTGATTCTGATCGGTCACTGATTGCCCCGAAAAGATCTTCCCCAGATTGTCCATTGAACTCGTCAAGTTGTTCAAATTCTTCACGATCGACTGCTGAACGACCGCCTGGTCGGCCAACATTCCTTTGAAAGCGTTGGACATCTGTTGCATCGCCCCGTCAAACATCTGCCGATTTTCCTGAGCTATTTCGTCTCTCATTATGGTAAAATCGGCCCTAGATAGCGACGGGCGAGTGGGTGGTATTTCTCGGGAAAATTCGTCGAACTCCTTCTCCACGTCATCGCCTTCCATGGATTTGTTGCTTACGGAAGTCACATCGGGTATAGTGTTCTGAACCCCTTTGCTCTGTGACTGCTTATCGCCCTTAGCCATGACGGTAATGATCTCTGGATCTGGTTGCTCTATTTCTCCGAATTTCCTTTGAAGTTTCGCTCGGCTTTGAGACCGAGTTTCCCTGTAATCGTCTGGAAAAACTCCGGTTTTTGTGCTGACCATAAACTGTCCCCAGTGGAGTCGCCAAAAGATGTTCGCTAGATTTTCACCTTGCTCAAACCTTTGAATTTATTAATGGGTAACTTTAGGTACTGATGCTTTAACCGGTATAATTCTAGATGAGGTAAACAGGATCTGAATGACGCAACCCTAATTCAAGTGACGTAACCCGAATTCAAGTAACGTTGTTCAAATTGTGAATGACGTCGCCGCCGTTCGATTAAACTAACAGTATTAATCTGGGAATCCTGAGATCCAAGCGAGATTAATGTCAATTCTACTCCTAAACTAAAATTCAATCCGGAGATTGGGATAAAAAGCCTGAGCTTTGGTTTTTGATTAATGATTTGTTGATAAAAATAATAATACAAACTACTGACTATTTATAGGGAACAAACCCTAATAAAGAGACCTAATTCTAATGAGATTCTATCTCCTAATTAATAAAGAGAACTAAATAATAAAAAAGCTAAAATAAACATAGCTCCTGTTGGGCTGAAATCCCCTATGAGCCCATTCAGCTTTTCTTCCTTTCCAGATCTCTGGGCCGGTGCAAACAGAACCATAACTCATTGATTGTTTGTTTGTATATTTGTTGTTGCCATTAGAGGAAATAAATTATATGTGCATATGATGAAAGAATGGGTGAAGACAAATATCCATCTTTCGTTGTAGAGTTGATTAAACCATTTATTGTGATTGGATTTTACGTGTTAGAATAATTATAAACCATTTCCGTATAATATATCATTGAATGATTTGCCGAATTACTATTAAAATTATATGTATCTTTTAATATTTTTATCCGGCTTATAAAATATTTATGAGTTTGCCGTTACCCGTTTACTTTTATTTCTTCAACTACCTCAAAAAAGGAAGAACATAATGATAAAGAGCTACTTAATGCCAAAGCTCTTTTTGTAGGTGGTTAGTTGCTACTTGCCGGTTGTTTAAAAGAATGTAATCAATACAAATAAATAAAACTTAATTAATCAATTAACAACCCAAAAATCAAGCGGAGGAGCCCTTTTATGGAGTAGAAATAGCTGTAAAATATCATTTGTATTAAAAAAAGAAAAAAACAAAAATGGCTGAGCTTTTGTCATTTCTCTAATGGAACGTTGTAAAATGTTTCTGTTGGAAAATTTGGAATCGTTTGGATTTGGACAGTCTTCTTATATATTTATATTTATATTATACATACTAGCATGTATGACAATAAGCATGCGTTGCAGGTCTTGTTGCCAGGCTAAAACTATATAATATTATTTTTGTAATATTAGGGCACACCATACTATAAACTTACTCGAAGCAAAGTAAAGTGAGGACCGATGATGGTTCCAATTTTCCGCTCTTCTTGATAGATAAATTGATAGATATTAGAGAGGATAGGCATGTGCATGTGCATGTGCATGTGCATGTGCATTTCAATTTCTTATTTATTCTTTTGGTGGAAAGGTGCGCATGGAAAATATATCCAATTTCTAAAGTTGATTTTGACTCTATACCTCATTTAGCTAACCCTTATCTACCGCTATTTTCTGTGGAATTCTTTTACTAGTGGTATCTATTTTTTTAAATAGCTAACATTAAAAAAAAATTATGAGTTTTACACATTTTCTCATTTTAATCACTCAATTTAAATCTTTTCATTTTCATGCACGAACTACTACTTTTTCTCAAATTCATGCACGAGGCTGAGGTGACACTCATTTATTCGTGTAAAATGATCTCCATCTCAGCAAATTATACCAATAGAGCCGTGATATCTCAGCATCGTACATAAATTTGAGAAAAAGTGGTAGTTCGTGCATGAAAATGAAAAAATTTAAACTGCACATGATTAAAATGAGAAAACGTGTAAAGTTCGTGAATTTTTATAGTATTGTCCCTTTTTTAAATAAATAGATATTTTAGTGTCTTAACTTTTTTTTTAATAGTGTTTTCATTTTATAAAAACATATGAAATAGGTAAATTTAGTCATTTCAATAATTGATGTGCTAAAAAGATAATAAAGACATATTTTATATTTGCTTAGTTTTTATTATCATATTAATAAAAAATGATGGTAACGCGCACAAAAAATACAATTATCTATGTGAAATTAAAACAACAAACAATATCAATAAATTTATTTTTGAGATTTTTAGCTGTTCATGATGGAGAAAACAGTTAAAAGCACATCTTTTGCACACTATTGAAAAATTAAAATGCTTAAGAAATAGATATTAAATAGCATATTCATAAAAGTTCAAGCAACGTTATTCTAATTTTTATTATAAAATTTCGCTTTCTTCTAATTAGTGACATGGGGTCCAATTTATTGGCTTTAGAGAAATTAAACTTTTTTTGGTTTCCCATTAAAAAGTTCATTGGATTAAAATTATTATCAAAGACATAAAAGAAAGATTAGTAGTACCCTACACATATGGGTGTTGTATGTTTTTCCTAACAATTATTACAAAGTGAAACGATTATAGCGGGATTAAGTTAAGTCTTCTAAAATTACACTTTTAATATTGTCTAGTTGTGAAAGTTTGGATGGAAGTTAGTTGAGTTGAAATTTGTTCCAGGTAGAATATATGTCTCTATGTGGGTTTGCTTTTTGTCTCTCAAGTCTCGATTACAATTTACAAATGAATGGTCGAGTCACATTATGTATATTTTATTTTCTAGTGGAATTCATAAGTCATTCTCACCTCATCATCACATCAAACATGTCTTCTGTTCTATCCTCTCAGGTTTTACATCAGTGTGTTGGAATTTTAAATTGGATGAACATTGAGTTTTTGGAATTTTAAATTGGATGAACATTGAGTTTTGCGATATGAAATAACGGACTACACGGATTTAATTTTTTTTATATTAATAAAGGTGTGGTTCACTACAAATATTACAATATTCGAGTTTTAATTATGATGGTAATAATATATTCAGATCGCTAGACTTTCACTTTTGAAACTAGTGTTTTCTTTTTTTTGCCGTCCACTATTTTGTGATTGTGCTAATATAATCATCATTTATCAATAAAAAAAGTTGAAAAATCTTATTGTTTTTGCAATTTTAGTCTAGTTTTAAATGTTCTCATGTTATGCAAATCTTGTTGAAAATTAATTGAACCAACGAGCCATGATTTTAATTTGTCTGGTTTAATTAGCAACTTTGTTAATTAGTACTGCTAAGGATAAAAACTATTAAGAAAATTAAAAGTAACTTGGCTTTTGCCTTGATATATAAATATGCAAATTAAAAATAATTAAGACCATATCATCAAAAGAAATGAAAAAAAGAAAAGTCTGGGGAAAGAAATAAAGTGAAACTTTGCTTCCATTACAAGACATAGAAAAGCTTACAGAGTATATAATATGGATTTCATTTCATTATATGCTACTCTTTTCATTTGCAGCACATTTCCCAACCATGGCTTCGAAAACTCTATTTTTTTCTCATTTTTCCTTTTCAAAAGTTGCTAAACTCTATTTAAGTTTGAGAGGGAGCAAAATTAAATAAATCAACAATGTACATTAATTTTTAAAGATAATTTAACTTAACTTCATAATCAGTTAGTAGGTAGTGCCAAATCTATGAATATTCTTGTGCATTTAAAACATACTATTCAGTAATTAGAAGGACCAAATATATCAAATGACCGAAGTCAAAAGACTGAAAAACTCATGATATGTTGTTATCTTGAGTTCCAAGAAATGAGCCTTTTAGTTGTAAAGTAGGTAGACAAAATGAAAGGCTTTATGGGACAAGTCAAAACCAAGCAAATCATCCAAAAAAAACAAAAGATTCTTCTCGAGTATGTTCAATAAATATATCATTGCTGTATTTAACGACAGCTTCAAATTTGCCATGATTATATGGCTAATTTATCTCAGAGCTATTAGTAAGGCTAGCTAGCTTTATATATACATATACATATATATCAACTATTTCAACATTCACTAGATAATAGAATCAATATACGTTCGGTTATGTCTGTTGGGATGAAAATGAATCTCATATCTCTCAGAGATAATCCAAACTTATATAAATAAAAAAATGTCAAGTAATTTATAAGAAAATATCAATTGTTTTCTTTTTGCAATATGAATTTTAGACACGGACCATGAAGTCTTTACTTCTTCCATATTAGGCAAATAAATGAAAGCGAGTGATTTATAAGTAGATATTGATATATAAATATTATTTAGCACAAGTCAAAATGAATTTTTATCTCACTTATGTCACTTAGCCACCTTCGGAATCTAGGCAGCACAGACATTTCATTCAATCATACATTTCTTATTTCGGAAATGTGTCAAAAACTTGACATTTCATATACGAAACTATATTTTTAACATAAAAATTCTTAAAATAGCACTGTTTTTCCATGTTCGTCTCCAAATTCTGTGAAACAAAATGAAAAATAAATTAAATTAGTGGAACATTATGTTATACATGATGAGTCAGGGCTGGGGAAACAAAAAAGAAAATCTTGATTGCTTCTAGCTATTAACAATAGTCATGATTCTGCCTCACCCACCTTTTAAGAATAAAACCATTTCCTTCAAATATTTTTACAGAAACACACAGATTTATGGTGTGGCTGTCAAATTCACTACTCACCCAAATGTTTCAGCCTTTGGGAAGAAATATATAAAATAGGCAGAAGGTAGAAAAAAGCCCTCAACTTTTTTTCAAAAGTACAGATCAGCCCTTTTACTTTATTTGGGCACAATTAAGCCCCCGTGTTTTTAAAATTGAACAATTAAACTCTTACTATTTTAAAATCGAACAAATAAACCCTTTTAGTTTACTTTTAGAACACTTACCCCCTCAAAATTTTGGTGAATATTTTAAATATTAAAATTATTTTTGAACTTTTATCCTATATGATTATGAGAGACATGTCAACCATTAACGAGTGTTTCTGATGATGTTGGATGAAAGGGGTTATTTGTTCTATTTGAAAACAAAGAGGGTTTAATTATACCCCAAAAAATAAAAGGGCTGATTTGTACTTTTGTGAAAACTACGAGGGTTTTTTTGTACCTTTTGCCTATAAAATAAGAAAAAGTTTCTCCTACACCTGGAATTCCTGTAGAAGACATACAGTATATTATACAATTTGCACTCATTATAATTTGGCTTCACTTGCTATTAATCTACCAATAAAACAAACATTCCGTGAGAAAATTCACATCTTTTTTTTGTTTGCTTATAATATTCTTGTCATAATATTAAAAGAGATTAAATAATAATAATAATAATATTAAAAATACTGCACAGACCTCTCTGAGAAAAGAGAGCACATTCACACTTTTTTCTGTTCAGTTGACAGCCATACCTCCATTTGCTGACTGGGATGAGACCCATCTATGTCAGCACTGCCAACTCATACCCATTTGATTCTAAACCACAAATCTTATTCTCCAAAATTCCAAATATAAACATAACATTTCAAATTTATTTATTTTAGAGTTATTTGTATACAAAATCCTTATTTACGTTTTTTTTGCAATTTAAACACATTGTTTGACATTTAGCAAAAAAAAAGCTCATTTTTAACGGAAAAAGTTCAAATTTTTATTTTTTGACTTATCGTTTTAGTCATTTGAAACGCCAAAACAACATCGCTTGGATATTGAGATATATGATAAATAGTCTGAAGAAGTTGAAATATGAAGTGTCACATTTTAAAAAATATACTTAAATCATAAAAAACGTTAAAGATGGAGAGTTTTTTTTATACAAATAACCCTTTATTTATTTATATATAGCGGCGAAACTACCCTTAAGGTAGGCTACAATTCCTCCGATTTTTCTTCATAGTATAAATAAAATTTATAGTGCATTCTGATAGGTTAAATCCGAACTGTCGGAAGATCAGAGATAAATTAAAATAAAGTTTGGGCTGGTAAAAAAAATATGTATTCCCCGCCGCTTTTATATAAACTAGTTTCGCATTACGTGATATGCACGTGGCTCGTAACGTAACTCGTCAATAAACATATTAGCAAACTTAGTATAATTATATCAATTTTTTATTTATAATTAATATTAAGTTAGTTAAGAATTTTTATAAAAGTAAATATAATATATTCGGTTATAAAATATTTTTCCATACTGAATAATAAGATTAAATTTAAATAATAAAATATTGATCAAATACAATATTTTAATTTTGTAGTTCAATCAAACTAAAAGATAGATATTCCTACTAATTTGGAGACAATTTAGTTAATTTTTACATATTAAAAACTAAATTGGAGATAATTTAGCTACCTATTCTAATTTGGACTTTAATTACAGTAGTGATTAATTAAATCTATCTATATCTATATACTTATATAATTGAGAGGACCAACGGAGGCCTCTCATTGATTCTCATAAAATTGAGAATTCTCATAGTCTCCAATTTTTATAAACTACTTCAATTTTATTTAATTTTTAAAATTCAATATTAATAGATAATCACCTTAGTTCCCACCTTTTATAAAATACTTAGTTCGGACCAACGGAATTCTCTCATTGATTCTCATAAAATAGAGAATTCTCATAGTCTCCAATTTTTATAAACTACTTCAATTTTATTTAATTTTTAAAATTAAATATTAATAGATAATTACATTAGTTTCCACCTTTTATAAAATACTTAGTTCAATTAGAGTTTATCATAACATTTAGCAACCTAATCTAAATGAACTACCTAATATATCAATATAAATACCACCATAATATCCATTATACTTTTCACGTTATAATTTCAAGCATTGTTATTTCTAGGATTTTACTTTTGCTCATTAATTTTTGTTATCACGGCAATTGTTTTCTTTTAGTTAGTTATATACTCAAACAGTTTGTTTTATTCTTTTGTTGAGTTTTCAGATATTTTACTCATTGTATCCTGATTTATTGCAATCTAAAATTTGCTTACTTTTATTATCAGGTGGCATGTTACAGGAAAAGTGGAAGGTGCTTATAGCTTAGATTTAAAGGTATGATATAATTTTTTTATATATATTTATTACTTTTCATTTATGGATTTTGACTCTGAAATACTGAAGAGTTGGGTTTTGGTGCAAAACTAATTTTTACCTTTTCATGATCACTCATTCAAATAAATAAGAAATACTTTCAAATTAATTGAAACGAGTTTATCTCCAATTGAAACAATTAAGAAAGTATAACTCCTCTACACTTTATAGTGTTTAATACATATTAGTTTGTAAAAATTTCTAATTTTTACAAATTATTTATTTATTGAATATTAACTTTTAAAAAATAAAATTAATCTAGAATTTTGACAAACTCACATGTTATAAAAATATTTGTTTAATTTTTATTATTTTAACATTATATTTTATTTGATTTTTACCTAATATAAAAATTATTACTATTAAAAGAGTATCAATATTGAAGAACCTCAGCATTTTTAAATAATCTATTATTAACATTAAAATAAATTTTTATTTTATTATTCTATTTCATGAATTCTCAACTTAGATAAAATATTAATTTGTTTAGGTTGTTGTTACTAGATAATCATTGATATATATGATATATGAATTTGGTAATTTATATATGGCGGATTTAAAGAGTATTTTCATGAATTTTAAATTTAGAAAAATATTTATTTGATTTAATAAAGTTATTATTAATAGATAATTATTATTATAAAAGATCAATTTATTTAAGTATTTTTTAAATAATAAATAATTAATAAGAGTTTAATTTCAGTAGGATTACAATTTAAATAAAAGTTAGTTGAATGAGGAAGAGTTTGATAAAATATGTAATTGTTCAAAGTTCAAACTATAAAATTATATAGTTTTATAATCTTTTTTTAATTCTATTCTAATCTTTATTTTCTCCACATAAATGCATATCATGTATAAAAATCGCTATAAGATTATGCACACACAATAATTATTCTTAGAATGGTATAATTACTTAAAGCATATTAATTAGACACATAATATAATATAGGTATACTACACAGTTATTGTGTCTGAATGTGATAACTTTTCAATATACCAGGTTCATCACAATTAACATATAGTATAAAGCAACAAAACAGATAATGTCGTGAAGATGGATCAAAGGTTTTGGCTAATTTGAATCGATTGATAAAATATTTTGATTCGATTAAGTGGTTAATTTTTTTTTAAAAAAAATTGATCAAATTAATAGATATCAATTTTTAATATATTTATTTTCATTTATTAACTTTTTAATGATCATCCAATAGTTTTTATCTTTAGGGACTAAAATTTCTACTATGAGTCATTTATTTTATCTTGAATGTTTCTAATGAATATGAATTTTTAGATTGCAAAATTTATCATTGTTTAATTTCTTTTACATTAATTATTTAAATAAAATACTTATTTAATTTTTTAAAGTTGTGATTAATAGATAATTCTAATTAGTTTCCAATTTGAATAATACTAAATAAGTATTTTTTTTTAAATTTAAATTTAGATAAAATATTTATTTTCTTTTAAAAAAATTATGATTACTAAGTATTGTCATTAGTTTTTTAAAATTGAATAAAATATTTATGTATTATTTTATAAGTTATAAAATACTAAATTTAAGTCATTTTATATGAATAAATTTCTAAAATATTAATACTAATTGTTCCGTGCAAATGCACGGGCTTACGACTAGTATTATATAATTGAGAGGACCAACAGAGCTCTCACATTGATTCTCACCAAATAGAGCTTTCTTATTAATTCCCACTTTTACTAAACTACTTATTTTAATTTAATTAATTTTATTATGTTTTTATTAGGATTTTCATTTATAATTTTATCAGTTACGATTCTTTTGTTAGTTATCACTTTAACAAGTTAAGATTCCTAATGCACATCAAATTTCTAAATCCAAAATAAATACAAAACACAAAAACTGATTCGTATTTTATCAGGTGGAAAAAAAAATTATATAGTTCTAGGCTGCCATAAATATGTTGAAAGTACAATAAAACATGCTTTTATTTTTATCACTTTGCTATTTAGATTCTCTATTTTTAGTTATGATTATTTGTGCTATGGCTTCCACAAATTTGCTAAAGGTTTCAACAAACAGAGCTTTTCGACCCCCGGTAAATTTCTCTGGCTTCTTTTATGTCGCTTATTTTAGTAAATATATAATCTTTCATATCTATATTATGTTAATAATTATATTGTTTATGTTTATATTCATGCTCATCACAAAACTTGCATAAAAATGATGCATTCATAGAATTTTTCTGCAACTTTTAAATTTAATATTCCTGCAGATTAAAAGTCTGTGGCTATAAAAATATTAATTTAGATTGAAGATACAAAATTATTGATTTAGATTTGATACACTAATTTTGTAAACATTTTATTTTTTTTAATGCTTACAAGACAAATTTCACATCACAATTTCAGATTTTCTAAACATTAAATTGGATTCAAGATTATAAAAATAACTTCGTGGTCGGTTTATCAATTGGTCAAATTTCACATTAAAATTTCAAAAACACTAATTTGATTTAGACATTTTAATTAAATGTTGCAAGTAATTTAATTAAATTTTAAAATATATATTAATTTTTAATTTTAAAAATATCATATATCCACTAATTTTTAACTTTGCAAACTCTACATCTAATTCTTCTATTATGCAAACTCTACAATCCTTATATTATACAAACTCTATACCGAATTTTTACAACTATACAAATTCTAATACTTCAACAATCTATAACATTCTATTTATTTATTATTATCATAAATACCCATAGAGCATCCTAATAAATTACCAATTGAAGAATAATCATTTGTCTTTGTTTGAACAGTGCAAAAAAAATAACAGCCATCACTTACGTCTCGACCGACACTTGCTGGATAATTTAGACATAATCCTCGATTTGAAATCAAAGAGACTTAGAAATTGTTCCACTTTATGTAATATTTTTTTTTGTATAATTCTTAAATAAATTACTTAGTAACAATGTGGTTTGATTGAGTCAGAAAATAATAATGAGATTCTATTGTTTTCGTATGTTTCAAACAACATTATTTTCTTTCTTAATGGAATAAAATTCATTAAACAATAACTAAACATAATTATTTGTGGTTATTTGGGTCTTTATTTTTTGTTTTATGAACTAATGTGACCTTTCTTTACACTTTATTAGAGCAAATAACAAATATGCTTTTTTTATTATTATTGGAATCTATCAATATAGTTTTGCAGGAAAATTAGTGTAAGGATTTCGTAATCTAAAGTGGTCTTATAAAAAAAGAAACAACCATCCAGGTTTTGCCTATGCAGTAATTTAACACACATTTTATATTGGAAAATAAATATCTATTTTATTTTCAATTGCAAAAAAAATCAAATCACAAATTTTTTTTGATGAATATCGTAAAATATTGAGAGGCACAGTATCTGATCCATATTTCATTACAAGTAGAAGCTGCAGACAAATTTGCAAAGATATAAAAAAATCTCACTAGAGAGATAAATAACAAATACTACTAATAGAAAAAATATTTGCAAATATAAAATACAAAAAAATGTATCGTAGATATTCAGTATTTTAAAACGATTTATTATTAAAATCGTTAGATATTTTTTTTATATTAGTTTATAAATAATGAAGTTTTGTTTTTTAAGAATTATTTATATTATGTTTTAAAAATTTAATCATTCTATAAATTATATATAAATAACTAACTAGTAACTAAATAGTTAATGACTATAAAATTTTTATTTAGTAGTCAACTGAAAATGATTATTCAGTTAATTTGTCTGTCCCTCGCCATCCGTGCTTTTATATATAGTATAGATATTAAAAAAGTTTATGTCTTTATATAATGCAGCCTCATTTGAGCAACATTTTAGGCTCTCACTAACTTTTTTCTTTCTTCCTCTAGGTGCTTTGCTTTCTGGTTTTTAACTATGGAAATAATGTCATTTGCTCTAATTTTGCTTCCCTTATTCTTTTTAATACCAGTAAATTCCAATCCTTGTCTGTTTGATAAAATTGTAAAGTTACCAGGCCAACCTGAAGTGGGGTTCAACCAGTATTCAGGTTATGTTACCGTTGATGATAAAAACCAGACTGCTCTGTTTTACTACTTTGCTGAAGCTGAAACAGATCCTGCTTCTAAGCCTCTTGTTCTCTGGCTCAATGGAGGTTTCTAATTTAAACATAAAAATATTATTCTTCTTACTGATCATATGTTTGTGATGTGTACTTTTGTGTCTTAATTTGTTTCAGGACCAGGTTGCTCTTCTTTGGGAGTTGGAGCATTTTCTGAAAATGGGCCATTTAGGCCTAATGGTGAGGCTCTTGTCAAGAATCAGTATAGCTGGAACAGAGGTAACTATTGAAAAATGGTGCTGCTGTTGATCTCTGTAGCATGGATACTTGGACACGGACACGGCGAAACAATGTTATTTTAAGGTTTTTTATTTAAAAAACGAAGTTTCGTGTCTAAAAAAAATGTCATAAATGTTTCTGAAAAGGGACACGTTAATTGGAGTAAGTGTCCGTGCTACCTAGCTGTTGTTAGATTGCTGGATTTTTTTTTTTGCTGATTTTAGCATTTTTCATTATAATGCAGAAGCTAATATAATGTATTTAGAGACACCAATTGGAGTTGGGTTCTCATATTCCACTGATACCTCTTCTTATGGGACTGTAAATGACAAGATTACTGGTATATTTTTTTCACTAAATCTCAGATTGTTTAACTTTTGTTTTCGTATGTTAAATGTGCAAATCTTGGTGAAGAAGGGTTATGTAAATAAACTGTCAATTCAGATACCAAATATTCAAAGTCAGCTTTTACACTTTAAGTTAATTGGCTAATCTTCTCTTGTTCTTTTGTCATAATATTTATATTTTCTTTCTGCACAAAGGCTTGATATAATTAGAATATTTGAAAATTCCGTTTTACTTTTAATTTTTCCTACCCACTTTACAGATATGACATCTAAATGGTTACTGTGCTTGACACTGAAGTTTTGTATTTCAAGTTGAAAAAAAAGGCCACCTTTACAGAAAAACTTTTGTTTTTTTGTTATCTGTAGCTAGAGACAATCTGGTGTTCTTACAACGTTGGTTTGTCAAATTCCCACAGTACAGAAACAGAAGCTTGTACATCACTGGAGAAAGTTATGCTGGTAATCTCTTGCTGCCTAAATTAATATATGAATAGTTTCCATGTACACAGGGATTGAAAGAATCTGAAGACTAATGTTTGTTCTTCTTTTGTTGTAATAACAAGGTCATTATGTACCCCAGCTAGCTGAACTCATGCTTGAATTCAACAAGAAGCAGAAATTGTTCAACTTGAAAGGAGTTGCTGTAAGTAGTAACAAAATAAAAAAACTCTACGTCTCTTTGTTCTTATGGTCTGTGCCTATATTGCACGAAAACTTGTCTGGTCTTACGTTCCGGCGTTTCATTATATTCTTGTAAAAGAAGTCATTTCACCGTTTTTAATACTAGCATTTCTAATTTGAACGTTTCAGTTTCCACGCTATATAGGTCTAAGCATTAAGCTATTACTTGTATGAAAGGGTATTTAGCCCAAGGTTTTTGCTCATAATATTGCAGGTAGGAAATCCAGTTTTGGAGTTTGCTACAGATTTCAATTCAAGGGCTGAGTTCTTTTGGTCTCATGGATTGATATCAGATACAACCTATAAAATGTTTACTTCAGTCTGTAACTACTCAAGATATGTGAGTGAATACTACAGAGATTCAGTATCTCCTTTATGCTCAAGGGTGATGGGCCAAGTGAGTAGAGAAACTAGCAAGTTCGTTGACAAGTATGATGTTACACTTGATGTCTGTATATCATCAGTGTTGTCACAGTCGAAAATCCTTAATCCCCATGTGAGTAATACATATAAATTATATTTCATTTTTTCACATTTTTCTCAATTGCTAATAGTAAAGATTTTAATTTTCTGCCCCTTTTTTGGCCCAACAGCAAGTTGCCGATAATGTGGATGTATGTGTAGAAGATGAAACTGTTAGTTATCTCAACAGGCTAGACGTGCAGATGGCTCTCCATGCCCGTCTTGTAGGCGTGCATCAATGGACCGTTTGCAGCAAGTAATTCTCTTTCACATTAACTTTTTTTTTTCCAAAATGAAACCGTTGATTGAGTTAGTTATCTGATTAAAAAAAATCTTGCATTGTGTTAATTACAGTATCCTTGATTATGAGCTGCTTGATGTGGAAAAACCAACTATTTCTATAGTGGGCAAGCTCATCAAGGCAGGAATACCAGTCCTGGTTTACAGGTAAATCATAAATGCATATTCTATTATGCAGCAACTTCTGCTTTATGCTTGCTGAGAACTTTGGAAGACAAATTCATCAACTTTTGACTATGAAAATAATCGGGAATTGCCTCGTTTTCCTACAGTGGAGATCAAGACTCGGTCATTCCATTGACGGGAAGCCGAAAACTAGTTCATGGCCTGGCCGAGGAATTAAGACTCAAAACTACTGTGCCTTACAGGGTCTGGTTTGAAGGGGAACAGGTAAGTCTTATTAGACAATTTTAGGGTTTATGCCTTATAGTTATTATAAGAGTATAATGATTAAGAGTTTAATACTGATTTGTTTATAACCGTCAGGTTGGTGGGTGGACTCAAGTATATGGTAACATTCTATCGTTTGCCACCATTAGAGGAGCTTCGCATGAAGCTCCATTTTCCCAGCCTGAAAGATCATTGGTTCTGTTCAAGTCATTTTTGGAAGGAAGGCCTCTACCAGAAGCATTCTGATTCTTTCAAGGATTACATATTCAATTGTAAGTAACTTAACATGGATTGCAATTGCAAGAAGTCAGTTCTCAATTTCTAGAAAGGAAATACTGCATTGGTTTGTTTGTTCCTGGGGTTTTTTTCCATGATATGGAATGTAGAGAAAATTCTGTAAATGTCAAGTGAAGAAAGAAAGTGTTTCTCTTTTTCTTTTTCCTGCTCGTGCTAAATGAATGAATGTTACCAAAAACTACAGAAAGAATTGCGACTTTATGTAATCAACTTATGGTCAAATTTTATTGTAAAGTAATACGTGAAAGAAAAAGAAAGGGCAATACTAAAATCAAGAAACTCCTAAAGAAGTTCTGCCGGGGGTTTTATAACAGTCGGAAACTACAGTTGGGGCTTTAACCTGCATTTTCAGACAACTAAACTCCAAAGCCAATATTGGTTTCGATAACATTACAGATATGCTTAAGTTTTGACCATTATCGAGCAGCCCTCCGGTAACAGAATCTGCAGTTTTACTGAAAGACTCTTCTGCGTCAACCTTCGGAGCTGATAACACTCTTGCTGGCTGCACTGCTCGCACCCTATGAGGCAAATTGATTTAAGAAGCAAGTTCAGCTTGTAAAGCCAACCAGATATACTGTATATCATAGTAGAATGAAAAGGATAGTTGTCTGAATTGATACCTGCACTCCATATCGCATGAATACTTGAGGAGGTTGGGATTGTACTCCGTACGACCACTGCATTTTCAAAACATAGATAAGTTGGCATGCAGCAAGCTTATTAATTCTTTAAACACCGATCCCATACAGATTTACCTAAAACTCGGTAGCGACATGTTGATCTTTGGCCCCATCCACTTGTCTGAATTCAAACCAGGAACTGCCATGAACAAGTTTGTGAACCAAAAATAATTAAACAAGAAAAGAAAAGGATGGATACTACACCATTAAATATAGCTCCTTTGAAGCAAATAGCTTATAACTAAAAAATTCTTCATTAATATGTTAAAATATTTTCTGTTGTCTGATATAGGCAGAAGCTGAAATAATAATGAAGGCAAGCAGAAAAGGCAGCATAACACACACAAAAAAATTTCTATAGAATGTTTGTTTTTCAGAAAAAAGCAATTGTGAATGAGATAGACTTCGACTTGCAGTTTAACCAACTCACCAGCAGTTGCAAAGTTGATATTGCATATACTTGTCGTAGAATTACTGTTAATTTCAGTGACTTGAACATCCATGCGATCATCAGGTCTAGAAGGTGCAGTTTCCAAACCGATCATTTCAAGAAAGCAGTTGTTTATACTCTTTTGCTTCCTCGGAATAGATGCTGTTCTCTGTTTCAACCACAAATTAATAAAAGCATTTTGTCAGTTTCAATGAATTGACCGAAATTTGCAATGTAAAAATTGGCCGGAAGTAATTTGACAGAGTAAAAGTAAAACCACAATCCACCTTAGAAGCTACTTTTATAACTGAGCTAACATCTAGTATAAGCTTAAGCAATATTCGAGAGAGCCTTTTTTGAACAATAACATTAGCAGATCAGAACAGAACAGAACAGAACAGAGTAATCAATTGTTCCGCTTTGAAAAGAAAGATAACCTTTGAAAACTTGGCAACATGACTTGGAAGCCCTACTTCCTGCCAGCCAAAGAGTGCAAGAAAAATGAGAGATAAATATATCAATTTCGTCTGATCTAGCTATTAATAAAACCGTGAAATTGAAATTTAAAATTTGCATAATCAAAGAATTTTGCGACCATCTTTTACCTTTCTTCCATGATCACAGGCATCATCACTGCTGACAAGAACCCTAGCTGCCCATCTGTAGACAAAATGAGGTAAAAAAAAGCACTATATATATCAAAACCTCTAGTTGATATTTTTCCATTAGTATTATGAAATACTATTATACTATAGAACACACTTCATACAACTTTTAGTCCCACCAAACAGAAAAACTAAGTGCTCCATGTCATGCTGAAAATATATCTCCAAAGTTGAACCATGATAGATTTCAGATTTTTGGGGCCTGAACTAGAGAAAAAATGGTGCCTTTAATTGATTTTTTCTTTTATATAATTAAACTAATCATTACAAACAAGTGGTGGAAAGACTGTAAACATACGCGCAAGATGTCGGCGGATTCCACACAAGTCCTGCAATCACCACTAGCTGTGGATAAAAAACACTGTTATTATAATGGCCATGAAAATTAGGCAAATTTTGAGTTAAGAAACTGTATCCGACCTCATCAAATGGCCCGGCTGGACTGTCTTCGTAATTGGCAAGAAAAAATCCACCAAGAGTATAGCTGAGGTACAAAAATGTCAATTAAGATAAAAATATGTGAAGTAATTTTGCAGTTATTGTAATTACTAATTAGTGAGAGATAAATAAAAATACCCAAAAGCTTCAACTAATCTGAATTCTTTTGGAATGAATGCTCTAGCTGTTTCTGCTTTCACAAGATGAAGTTGGTACAAGGCACTGAAATCAAAAATCAGAACAAAATATAAAAAAATTCTTCAAGTGTGAGTAAATCAAGAAATTTGAGAATTAGTGAGGCTCATGCCTGCCTTTGAATATCCAAGGAGGCTTGCTGTAGGCTGAAGTACGTTTTGTTTGTGCAACACCCATGATTTCAGAAGATAATTTTCAAGATTTGAGGTGTCAAATGTCAATCATAGCACTCTAAATTCCAACCGACAATCCTTAAACTGGAGCTGCAATTTTCCATTCTTTTATCTGTGCTTGCATTCTGCATTTCCCAATATCTGCAATTCTTGAAAGCTAACCAAAAGAATGAAAAGCTTCAAATTTGACTCAAAAGAAAAATCAAGAACCAATGAGGTATAGCTGAAATGGTATAAACGTTAAGTAACATTATGCTAGATCGTGCGTTCAACACAGGCGCTTCCCCTCCCAATGATAAAAGAAAATTCAAGAAAAGTAGTTATTAAAGAAACTAAAAGAACAACGAGAAATGTAAGCAAACCCATGTAAGAATACCAAAGAAAAAAAGAATTGGAAAAGAAACAGAAACAATTGATGATGAACAAGTGAAAAAGTAGGTAATAATCAAGAAAATCAGTTGTAATAATTAAAGAAAGGGGAGAATAGACTTACAGTAGGAAGAGAAGATTGTGAAAATTAGAGAGAAAGAATTGAAAGAAGAGATAAAAAGAGAAGAAAGTGAGTGAGCTAAGCATGCAATCAGAAGTGGATAAGCTTTATCTATCCCTTCATTCATTTCAGTTAGCTTCTCATTTGGCGCCAACCCCTATTTAACTATTATTACCACCGAACCATCTTTTGTACTTTTCTTCTATTTTTTACGATATCATTTCCCACACTATAGTATGACGCAAACATATGTGGTCATCTTTTAGTTCATTTTTTAATCTCCTAATCTATCTATTCTAAATCCCCCACACAACTTGAGGTTTAAATATATTTTTTAAAGAGCATTGAATCTTACTTTATTAAGATATTTGGGATGCAAAAGTGATTGAAGATAATATATATTCCCTAAATGGCAAAGAACCAAACTTCATCTAAAGCTACCACCCACACCTACACACCTGAACTTCTGACCGTTTAATTAATCCCATGCACACTGTCTTCAACTAGGCGGCATTTTAGACTCAAGAAATAGCTAGATAATATTCTGCTACAATTGTGAAATCAGATTCTTCCACAAATTCCCACTCTCTCAATGATAAAAAGAAAAAGAAAAAGAAAAAATCTGCATCTTCTTGGTGTTATCTTTACAAGCAAATCTTCAACTCTGATCTTATGGTTTGCCCACATAAGAAACAGGACACAAGTTTACTGATCAGTGGTGGTCATGGATGACATAGGATGGCGTGGACCCCACGCAATAGCATAAAATCATTGCACACAGTATAGGAGAATCTCCACTCATCTTTATGGGCTTTTATTTAGTTGTGCTCTCAAAACGTGTCACCAAAACAAAGCCTCAATCTTTCTATTCTCCAATTCTATTGCATATTATTATCTATAATAATATAATATACCTTTTTAACAAAAAAGAATTCACCATTATCACAATACATAATTAAAGATTAAACTAATATATCTTTATAAACATTAAAAATAATAATGATGCTGTAAGCAAACGGATGGATAAGGGATTCACCAGTAGTCATTGCAAGAACATTTCCCTAACTTGAAGTGATGAAATCTAAAAGAATCTCTAACCATAAGTTCACGTCCAGTGACTAAAGATACCTGCTTAGCAAAATCATGGCAGTCCCGGCAGGCTCGTAGGTTCTTGAAAACCACTAAAGGAACATTATGTGGTAATGATATGAGCCCATAAGCTATTGCCAATCTCTCACTATGGTCCAAAAGCTGTTCTTTCCTCTCCGGCAAGCTGCTGGATATAATACCATCATCTGTGAATAGGCCATTTTCATCTTTATTAGCAATTTGATCGAACTCCTTGAGCTTCATGTAGATTTGTTCTGTTTGAGGATGGTGTTTATCCCCCACTACGAACCGATGCACTTCACCGTTGACTGTAATCCAGCTGCAGCTGAGCTCCTTCCCCAAATTTCTCTCTACCATCGTCTTTCTAACATCAGCTGCTTCTTTCCATCTTCCGAATGAAGTGTAAAGGTTAAACATTAGAATATAGCCTGCAGTATCCTCTGGATCCAGCAAAAAGAGGTTTTCCGCTGCAGTTTCCCCAATCTCAAGGTTCTTATGCTTCCAGCACCCGCCCAATAAACATTTCCAGCTCATTGCATCCGGATTAAATGGCATACTCCGAATTAATTCAAGTGCTTCCTGCAGATATCCAGCGCGAGAGTATATATCAATCATGCAATCATAATGATCAACAGTTGGGCTCACACCATATTTGCTACTCATCGAATCTAAATACTGCTTGCCCTCTGCAACCAAACCTGAATGACTACAAGCTGTTAAAACTGCAATAAATGTTATCGCATTTGGTCTTACACCAGAATGCTGCATCATCTTGAAAAGCTTGAGAGCTTCAGTAGCATCACCCTGATACGCATAACCAGCGATCATAGCGGTCCAAGCCACCGTATCAGGTCTATATATTGATTTAAAGGCTTCATTAGCATACTCTAATCTGCCACATCGTGAATACATGGTAATCATTGCGGTCCTACCATGTTGGTCGGCTAGCAAATTTCTTTTTATTGCATCTGCATGAATTTGAGTACCTGTAGTAAAGTCTGCAAGGGCGGAACATGCCTGGAATATACTTGCGTATGTGAAAGAATTTAAATTCTCACTCTTTTTACCTCTCAAAGATTCAAAAATCTTGAGAGATTCCTCAAATTCACCTTTTTGACAACAGCCGCTTATCAGAGCACTCCATGAAACATCATTTGGTTCACTAATCCTCTCAAATGCTTTGGAAGCAAATTCAAAACAACCACATTTGACATAGAAGTCCACAAGAGAAGTTCCTGCTGAAACTTCAGATTCCAACCCAAGTTTAACAATATGACCATGAATTTCCCTTCCAAAATTCAAGTCCCCTAAACCAACACATGCCTTGAGAGAAATAGAGAACACATATTCATCCAATTCAACACCTTCGAACACCATCTTAGCAAACAAATCCAAAGCACTCTTCTGTTTCTCAGCTTGAGTATACCCCACCATCAATCCAGTCCAAGCCACAGCATTCTTTTCAGTCATGTGGTTGAAGACGAGCTCAGCGCCATCTAACCAGCCACATTTGACGTACATGTTGGATATTCCCGTGTTAACAGAGACACAAGTATCCAACCCATTTCTTATAGCATGAGAATGCACCTGTTTACCAATCTCCAAAAGAGAAGGATTTAGCAGGGACCGTAAGAGACCAATATAGATAGATGAATTCGGTCTAATTCCTAAAGAAATCATATTTATAAACAAGGAAAAAGCTTTATCAAGAGATCCATTTTCTGCATAGGCTGATATAATAGTGCCCCAAGAGAAGAAATTCCTTTCAGTCATTTTATCAAACACTTTGTGGGCATCTACTAAGCTTCCACATTCACAGTACATTTGAAGGACGGAATTCTCAAGAAACCCCGGTGGATTCTTCACACTCCTTTGGAACTGTTGGTGAATCAATCTTCCATTAGATAAAGATTTAGAGTTGGCACATGTTTCAAATAGACTTTTATAAGAATGAGAATTGATAGAAATTCCAGCATCGACCATTTGTTTGAGAAATTCACGAGCTTCATTGAGCTTTCCCTGCTTGGATAGCGAAACCAAATGTATATTCTCTACTTCACCTTTTCTACATTGTTGGGTTTTCAGTAATGAAGGATTATTCGTGCTTTTAAGAGAAACCGATGAAGGAAAATTCACGAAGTTTGCAGATTTTATGGCTGGAACCTTAAGTAGCGACGGATTGGAAGGTTTTACAGCAAAAGAGTCCATTGAAGACTTTCAATGAATGACGATGATTGTTGAGTGAACTTTCAATTATGTATTGCGCCAAAAATAGAGTGAGAAAGATAAAACATGAGGCCATAAGAAATTTAAAGAAGTACTACACTACTAGAAGACAATTTTAACCTGTCCCAGTTTAGAAATTAGGACATCTAATAGGCCATAAATTAGATATGACTAGCTTCGTACTATTCTAGCTGCAGATGTTATTATGTTTTATTTTTCCACTGTACAAACCAATTGATCCGCAATTGGTGAATTATCCTCCAAATTTTGAGTTAAGGATCGTAGATCTATCTTGTTTATCTCCTCACGGGTATAGACAAAGATTCCACGTACCATGCTGCAAAATTCCCTACATCATACAGAATAAGGAACTCGATTCAATTTGCAAAATAATGAAATATACATACAAGCCTACAAATTAACTATAAGTTGAGTCCTTACTGCCATGGATCATCTCCCACGAGCATCATGTCGCCCTCATCATCAGTGAACGCGATCAGCCAGTTTTTGTTAGAAGTCATTAACTCACCATTGAATTCAAAAATATGATCCAGTTCTTTTATCAATTCATGATAGCCGTTGAACTTGGTCAGGTCCACAGACCTCCCAGCAGCAATCCCTTGCTTGTGAACCTGTTTTGATAGAAGCCATAAGGTAAACATTTGCATATATATTTCCAGGAGAACAAAAATCTAATATAAGCAGTGAAAACCTTAACGCATCTTCTGGTTGAACCGCTCTGAAGCTTGCACTCAACAATGTGATCTGAATCCATAAAAAATTTCTCTTCTTCCTCACATCTAATTACAATATTAGACGATTTTTGGTGGTTCAATTGCTGCAACGACAAATCAGAGCCAAAGTCTTGCAGTTGAGCTGATGAAATATTTAGCTGTCCTTTTGGTCTATACATGAAATTACCATCTCTCGTGGCTTTCTCAGTCAGTACAGGGTTGCTAGTGAGGGAGATACCAAAAAGTTTGCAAATGCCATCTCCTTTCGATTTTACCTCAGACTGGTTTAAAGCCAGAGGATGTATTTGTTGTGCCGATAAAAAGGGAGAATTATCAGCATTTATGGAAGGCAAAATCCAACTTCCGAGCTGATAATTAGATTCAAGATTCTGCACTGTATGATTCTGTTTAAGAGTGCCAGATTCAAGATTCAAAGAATAATTATGCTTCATTTCGTTATCTTTTGTAGAACAAAGCTCTGCATTGGATTCCAACATGTTGATTGAGGAGCCTGAGGTCATCTTGGATGGAGAACACCAGTTGAGTTTTCTTTCTTGACCAAAAGCATGCTTCATTGGTGGGTCGGTATTATTAGGGTGCAGTTCAAGAAAGGATCGACCAAAGTCATAAGATTCATTTATGGTGTCCGGTCCTGATGTTGAGTGTTTATACTCCACTCCAGGCACCACTTGAGAAATTCCATTATCAAATACAAATTTTCTCATATCAAAATAGGTGCCATTTTGATCCTTGTCTTGAGATGGAGTCCATCCACTAGAATTATGAACAGTGTCTGAAAAATTATTCGCTACAGGATTGCTTCTCAAGGTTGGGATTTCTTGATCTTGTAGTTCTGACAACTCATTATCTGTTGAAACATTTGACAGTAAGACCATGTTTGAAGCTGGAAAGCTGAAAAACAGGAAAGATGGCCCATAGTACCTTTCTTCATTACAGAAGAGGAATCTACAGCTGGAAAATTTGAGCGGGGCCTCTTGAATCGGCTCTTTGGAAGGGGATCTATAGAAGGGGCCAAAGCAGGTTCAATTTCCCAAGGGGAAACCCTAACTGGACGTTGAAGAGGAGAATTTTCATCCCAGCGCACCTACAGAAAACATGCTCAGTTTGAGCTTTAAAAAGTAGATAATTTTCCAATTCTGATAATTATATGCTAGTACCTTGAGGCATCTCCAATTTGAACTAGGCCACCTCATGGGATTACCATGTTCAACTCCAATCACCGTGCCTGCAAACCTAGCAATGGACAAAAGAAGCATCTTAATGGAAAAAACATACAACCCCATCATCTATCCACTATTCTTTCATCCTTTCAGTTTCTAGTATGATCAGCTACATAGGCAAAATTATAACTAATTAAAAAATATACTTCTGCTCTGGAGCCTCTTCAGCTTCAAACCTCATCTTGAACCTCATCCCTATAGTAAAGTTGTTCTTAGCAGACTCCGTATATTTGTCCACTGGAATAATGAACTCCGCAGGACTAGTCCTGCAATAAAAAAATATACTGTCGATAAAGAAGCTATACAGATAGAATGAAAAATGATAAATATGTTATGGCTCATCCACATTACTTGGACACGTTAGATTTTCCATTTGAGGAATGTATATATCTATATGATTGGAAGGTTTATCTCACTAAGAAGAGGATAATTATTTTTCTAGATTAACAAGTTAATAGCCAAACATAACCTTTCAGAAACTACATAAAATAAAACCACAAACCTTGGTTTGTAGTAGATAGTGAACATTGTTCCCGTTGAAACAGCATGCCATGCAGTAGCAAGGATACCAATATGCATACTGTGGCTAGATATGACAGAAGATGGAATATTACATGAATGTCTCATAGCGCGTCTTACTCCAACACGAAGCTCCCCAGTTTCACCTCTATTTATAAAGTTCAGAAATCAGTCAGGCTTTATGTTTTTCAAAGAATCAGTTGTTATTGTTGGCAACTAAACTGAATAAATCCTAAACAGTCACAGCACAAAGAGGACTCACCCAATGTGCAAAGTGCTATCACAGTAATTGATTAAAAAATGAGGGCATTTGCAAACCTGAGAAAGATGAATGCATCTCCTGCTACAAGCTTTTTAGCACTGACAAAGTGACTCCAACCACTCTGAAGAAGGTGCCTCCTTGGTTGACCTGCCATTTAGATTTCAAGGTAATATTGCTAACATAACTCAGTCAGTTTTCAACAATATCAATTGGAATGCTAAGAATAAGCAAAAACAATGGAAAATAAGAGTAGTGTGTTCTTTAACAGCTAAACAGCAGAAGATTTGTTACACTAAAACAGAGCAGCCCAAGCGCAGAGGGATGACTTTGGTAGACATCCTCTAACCAATTTAAGATATTAAAAGTTCACACAAAAGTTTTCAAACAACTCCTAAGGTCCCTTTTGAAATGTAGCTATAAAAGCACGCCTAGTATTGCTTGCATACGGAAAAATACACTTCCTGATTTCAAAACAAGTTACCTCGAAATATGTGGCGAAAACGCCATTCATTTCCAAGCAAATCCTTGGCAACCAACTCCTGAACAGGAGGTTGTAAAGACAAGTCCTGTGAGTCAAGCAGCACACAACACATCAGATTTGGTAGATATTAAAAAATTAATGAATATAGAATAGGTAAAACAACAAAGACTAGAGAAGGGGATTCAAGACCAGTGGAGGAAGACATTCATCGGCATGGCGCCTCAAAACTGAAAATCCACCATGAGTACTTGTATCAGAAGCTGTAAGCGTTTTACAAAAGGAACACACTCGCGGACGTGTTAATGGAGGCAAAGCCTTCTTGTCTGCTGAATTCTCATCTTGCTGGCAGATCCACACAACACAACACATGATTCAATCACTCCATCTTTTTTGGATTTATATTTCAAGTAATTTCAAAGGAAATGAAAAATAAAAACATACTTCAGATTGAGGGAGCAAAGTAATTTGAGCAAAAACTTCATCCGTATCAGATTCAGCCTGAAACAAAAAAAGAACAACATTAAACTATCAAACCCCTAACTGGTCAAGCAAGTGTTAATCTTACACCAAAATGTACCTTCAATAGGATGTTGACCACACGGCATAAAATTTTCCCTGGAAGATCATAAGCTGGCATTTGCTGATCAGCTACCTGATTCGTCGACGCCTCCACCTGTAATGTGATTATTTCATAAAAAATCTACACCAAATAAACCATAAGCTGAAAACACAAATGCATCTTCTAAAAATAAACAAAAATCATAAAACAAACCTGTTCGATATGACCTTGAGGAAAGTAATAAACAAGGTCTCCTTGGCGAGGCACCGTCACCAAAGGACCAGCACACGCGTGCCACAGCTCCTTGTACAGTGCATCTCCTGATGAATCTGCGGTCAAGTCACAACAAAAAATTATAATCAAAAACAAATTTCTTAATTCAGAAATCTATACTATAATATGATGAAATCAGGCATTTCTAGCAGAACAGAAGAAACATTTACCGGCCACGGCGGTTCCATTCCCGATTTCATCCATCAGAATCCGAAAATTCAAATAATGTTTAAAACTCGATTACAAATAAGGCTCTTTATTAAAGCGTGTTGCTGCTACTGAAACAAGAAATCAAATAACAATAATAATAACAGTCGTTTGATTCATAGACGCCAACATCAACCACTTTCTGAATCTTTTTTTCCTCATCGTCTGTCTCGATTTCTCTCTCCTCTGCAATTATCTCAGCAACAGTTGCTCCCATTACCACTCGTACACTGTTTTTTGTGCTTGTGAGTCTGTATATGTCGCCTCACTCACAGTGACCTTTTTTTATCTCTTCAATTTAATTTTTTAATAATAAATAACTTAACCTGCTGCAATCAATTCGGACTGAATTATTGTCTGCTACAGAACTTGATTACCGGTAGCTCCGGTAACTGTACGTTCTTTTGCTGTTATGTCCTCTGTTTAACCGGCAATTAGAAGAAGAGATAATAGAGTACTGGAGAGAATAGACGGTTTTATGTAAACGGGCGTTGCGGTTACCGCGGATGTGTTTGATTGTTATTGGTTGGAGAGTAGACGGTGTTTGACTTCTGTGACGGAAAGTGGTTCCGATTACAGGATGAGATTGTTGTCCCGATATTAACAGACAAGAGGATCGGTGCGGAAGAGGAGATTTTTCTTTATAAGGAGAAAATCATCTGTCAGTTAGGAAAATGACACGTGTCCATTTTCTTTGCAGTAATTGTGGTCTTGGAACTTGTAAGTAGAGCTCATGCTATTAAAAAATACGGCTTAAACCTAGATGGTCCTCTACGTTACACTTTTTTTTCGAAAGTCTTTATACTTCATTTTTATATTAACTGATTTTTCTATTTATCTATTTTCGATTTTCAGATTCTTTTTGAGTTTTTTTTAGTTTTTTTGTCTATAATTTTTTTTTCTCCAGTCCTTCTATTTATAATTTTTTTTTTCCTCCAGTCATATAAAAAGACTGAAAAAAATTCAAAAATAATTGAAAAATAAAAAATAAATTAATAGAGAGATCAGATAATATAAAAATGAAATATAAATACCTATGAAAAAAGAAATATAAAATACAGAAGCCTCTAGATGGATTTGAAAAAATACAAAAGCATCCTAAGGCATAAGGGGAGCTGTTGAAGTGCTCTCTTAGTTTAAGTAAGATAGTTAGTTAGTTCAGACGGTTTTGATATAGATAGTCGTTTAAAATTAAAATTTCACTTTTTTAAAAAAAATCAACTCAAATGAAGTTAGTTTAAATTATAGTCGGAATTTGTATAGTTTTATTTTCTGTAAAATACCTGCACTTTGAGTGAGAATTATTTTGAATGAGTGGTCTCATAGTTGAGGCATGTCCACAATCAAAAAAAAATTACAAAGGCGTATACAGAAAAGAAATGTATCGGATGATTGGGTTAGAGGGTGTTTTTCTTGTGTTAGTTAAATACTGAAATGCTAACAAAATAAAAATAGAAAAATGGAACAGCACAGCTTAAGGCCCGCGACTTGGTTGGTTTCTAATAATCAGTGGTTTAAAAGCAGAATGTGTGCATTTATTAATGAAGTGGTCAAAACTGATCAGATCCTAATGTGATAAATTTTTTTAGTGGACTATTAAATACCGCCTTTTTTTTACTATCCACCGTCCCTATTATTACTCAAACACCTTTTATTCTATTTTTATTTTAAAAACAAAAAATCAATACTCTCAACTCATTCAAAACCCAACGAAGGAAAATTGCAATTATTCAGTGAAAATGTCGAAAAAGGATCGAGATACCGGACAGAAACCTAAGGTAAATATTAGGGTATACACTAGTCTAAAATAAAATAGGAAGTTTGGGATATTGTTTGGAGTTATTTTTTAGCTAGAATTTCATATAAAAAATTTCTCTAGAAAAATAATAGTACTATATTTCTACTTTTATAAGTTACCAATTTTTGTTAAAAGAAAGATATATTGGTCTTCTTCTTTTTTTCAGGAAACTCTGGCGGAGTCCCTGTGCTTCTCCAATATCGAACCCAACCACGTTGGAGAGACTAGTCTCGGCTTCCCACATTTTGTATTTAATACAAGCCTTTAATAACTCAAAATGCTTTCAACAAATTCCATATATGAGTAATGGAATTCGAAGTAACTGATTTTTATTTCATACTCCCTCCGTCCCACTCTAATTGACAAAATAACTAAATTACAATAACCAATACAAACTAATAAATAACATAGATAATTACTTCTATACCCCTCTATTGATGATGGAGCTAATTAATGCTATTAGTATATTAGTCAAATTCTCATTAAATATTCACCTTTTTCCATAAAAAGTTTAAATTTAAATGAGGGTAAAGATGGAAAGTTAAAGGAAAAAATTATAGTTATGTTAGTTTTGTCAATTAGAATGGGACACCAAAAACTCCATATTTTGTCAATTAGAGTGGGACGGAGGGAGTACTTGTTATCTACACATTGATACTAACTGGACTAACCCGTAATGGGTATATTGGTCTAAATTATTACCACACACCTTAATTATTTATAACATTTTAAAAGACAATGACATTAAATTTTAAATACATTTTAAATTTAGGCATCGTGAAATCAAGAGATTTGTGATGAACAAATCTATAATCCGTATCTCACCAGTTTAAAATGTCAAATCTAGATACGGCAATGTTTATTAAACAAAATAAACACGTGTCCAATTGTATAGTTCATCTATTTAAAAAAAATCATAATAAATTGCTATAAAAACTTGTTCAATATGTTTATTAATAATATGTTCAACTTCTTTATCATATGTTTTTTAAGGCTTAATTCCTTAAAAAACCTCCACCTTGCATTTTTTCTTCGTTTATACCCTGACCTTGTAAAAACACCATTTGTACCCAATTTTGGGTTTTTATGTTTCATCCCTACCCAAAAGCATTAAATTGTACTCTTTTCATTTGGAAAAGAGTTTAAAACATACTTTTTTCTATTTTAAAAAATACAAATAAATTCTTAAACTTAAAAAATAATCAAATACATCCAAATAATTAATTAATTTTTTTAATTTTATAAAATTAAAAAATAATTATTATTTTAATTTTTAATTTTTTTTCGGAAATATATTTTAAAAAAATTAAAAAAAATTGGAAATATTTTTTTAAAAAATTAAAAAAATTATTATTATTTTTAATTTTTTTGAAGAAAATGATATTTTTGTACTATTAATATCTAATTAGTATATAAGTTAAAAATGAAGGATTGTTTTACAATTTTTTTCAAATGAAAAAAGTACAATTTAATGCTTTTGGGTAGAGATGAAACATAAAAACTCAAAATTGGGTACAAATGGTGTTTTTACAAGGTCAGGGTATAAACGAAAATAAAATGCAAGGTGGGGGTTTTTTAAGCAATTACGCCTTTTTTTAATAAAATGATTACAATTAAACAGTAAATCTCCTAAACAATCACAAACTTTCATGCAATAAACAAAAATTACTAAGTTAAAAATGTTACATGAGTATATTTGAGTTGCATGTAATAAATTAATATGTTGACAAAATTGAGCAAACATATTTTAAACAAGTTTAATCCTTTAAACATGTTATTTAACTGTGCCATAAACAAATTGATCAATTTATAACCCGAACTTATATAAGCTCAATCCTATCTTACTTAACTCCATGTTGTATTCGTGTCGTTGTATAAGTATAACCGGATGGTACCAAAAATTGTTAATCCTACTAAATACCTAATTGGGGCATTTATAGATTTGATAAACTCTGTAAGAATGAGCAAGATAGATGACGATGATTAAGTATTTGTTTGTTGTGGTGAAAGTGCATAAATAGGTAATGCAATTAGAGTTTGAAATAAAAACCTTACTTGCCCGTTGCAGCAATGTTCCACCTATCTATGCTTATATACATATGATATGACACACTGTTTTTGGATGAGAAGGAACATAACGTACAACGTATGAAGACATTGTCTTGGTGCATTGTACACCAGAACCTGCAAATTCAGCATCTTCAAAATGTTTAAATGACTAAACTTTTATTATATAACCACACATTTACCAATTGATTTTGTCAAAATTCAACATGTCAAACCCAATTCATGTGCAATTTGAAAATTTCAACCATGCTTTCTTAATTTTGATAAGTCTCGAGCTTTTATTCTTGCCTTTTGAATCGGCAACAAGATGGTGGCAATTTAACATAAAAGAAGACTATAACTCAACCAATTGAGTAAAAAAAAAAGTCTGCAACTCAAGTTTATAATAAAAAATGTAATTCTCGTAAATTTATTTAAATTTAAAAATAGATTATTTGAAATGTTAAAAGTAATAGTTAGGGAGATGGCAGAAACACATGTGATGAGTGAATGAAGTATGTGTACAGTGCAGAGAAGAGTGGTGCAGAGCAATGAGACAGCAACCAGCACTGAGCAGTCTTCCCCACCAACGCCTATTCATCAATATAATTTAATTTTTCTTTCTATTTTCATTGAATTCCTCTTATATCACTTCACTCCAAACTTGCCTTATTTCCTTAGTTTTTTGACTGAATTATCCTTGCAATTTACAATTATTTAAATAAACTTTATTATTATAAAGTTTTTACTTTTGCAGAAGTACATCATTTTATTTTTTATTTTTCCTCAAAAAAAATCACACTTTCTATTTAACCACTTAAACACTACTTTTAATTTTTATTATAAAAAATGTGCATTTAGAAAAACATAAAATTACCTCACCAGAGTCTCGTGATCGGTCATTGGATCAAACCACTGACACAACAATTTTTAATTTTTTGCGCTAATCAATTGAGCTACCTAAACCAATTTTGATAAATATTTTTCTTTTTAAAATTTCAGAAAATTATTTTTTCGTGCCAGTATTTTTATATCTTTCAGATAGTTATGTCAATTTTTTTTGTTTTTTTTATTCATTGACCAATCTTTTAAAACATTAATTTAATTAATGTTTGATGATCAAATATATTTATTAAAAATATTATATTTTTAGTAGTTTTCATTAATGATTAATCTGATATTTTGTTTCATTTGATTATAAAAATAATACTATAATAAAAATTAAAATATTAATAATAAAAAACAAAATCGACTGTAATTTAAATATATTAAAATTATAATTTAAAAATATTAGCCATAAATAAAAAAATGAACAAAGGGTCGCGGTGCTTGATGAACAACGTGCCCTCTGAACTTGTAACATAGTTATTTAATCCAATTTTTACTTGTTTGAACAACTAATCCAAAAGCTATTCATTTTTCGGCCATATTACCCCATAATTTATATTTTTATTAGAAAAAAAACAAGTTTAAGATAATTTTATCATAATAATCAAGAAATTTTCTATTTATTTTCCCACATCTCTCATTTCCGATTTGTATTTTACGCGCTTTAAAAATACAATTATGAAATAAACTGACAAAAAAATGTTTAGTTTTGAAGTTGGTTGTTCAAAAAATAAAAAGTGAATTATGTGTTATAAATTCCGAGGGACCCTTTAATATTTTTGGAACAAAGGATCAAAAAGCCCCTTCAACTTGGCACGAAATATCAAAAATGTCCAAGGTCATGATTTCGGGTCAAAAAACACCAAGAGTTCCCATTTTCGGTCAAAAATCCCCCTGACATAAAAAGAGAGTGACATTGATAATTTAACCTAATTAACTATACTTAATCCTAATTAACCTTAATTAAAATTCTAATGAATAATAATTAATTAAAATTCTAACTAATAAAATATTAGGGACCTATTCTACCATTTTTCTTTAATTAAGTTTAATTAAATTCCTAATTAATCTAACTAATTTAAGTAATCTAAGCAAACTTATCTAACCTACCATTATAAAAAAGAAAAACGAAACCTAATTATCGCCGCCGCCAACCTCCATCTCCTAACTTCAACCACCATCTTCAACACCAACTGTTCTTCGATTCAACAGCAACAATGGACGAGCAGAAGTTGTTATTAGAGTGTAGCAACAATGGACGAGCATCGGTTGTTCTTCGAGGAGAAACAGAAGTCGCCGTCTCCGCTCTTCTTCCTAGGTCTTTATTTTTGCCGATAAACAAGCAGCTGAACCCTGACCCAATTGGATCCTCACCTGGCGTATGGATTTCTGGAGCTGAATCTTTTTCCCTTTTCCAATTTCAACTTTGTAAAAGAAAAAGAAAAACGGTGATGGGCGGTGGTGGAAGTTGTGTGGCGGCATGATAAGTTAGGAAAGATGAATTAGGTTAAAAAATATGTTTAGAAGATGAAAAACAAAAATCCAAAAAGGTCCTTAATTTTTATTTAAAATTTTATATGGTATATGAAGTTTTAAAATCATAAATGCTAATTTAAAGAAAGAAATTAATATTAAAGACTACTTTGAACCTTTTACCTTTTATTCATGGAGAGCGAAATACACTTGAGGAGGTGAGAGTGCGGGAAGCTAATTGATCCAGTTTCGTGACTTTGGGCATGTTTGATATTTCATGCCAAGTTGAGGGGGGTTTTTGATCCTTTGTTCAATATTTTTGCCTGTAATTTCCATTCAACTAGTTATGGTATTCGCATATCTGATCAGGGAAATGTAAAAAAGCAGAAGCAGCCACTAAACTGAACTGAAGCATTTCCAAAAATGGCGGAACAATTCTTCAGTGGCGGTCAACTGGAAATTACGGTCCGCCGTTGCTGTCCAATTACGCTTCTCTCCGGTCCTCCTTCTAGGTAAGTGATGAGGAAATCATAATAGTAATGCTAACTAATTTCATTTATTGTAAGTTCAATTTGTGAGACTGAGAATTAATTAGGTAGAATTGCAGCGGGAAAACGTCGTTACTCTTTCAGCTGGCATTAACCGCCGCGATAGCTGCTGAGCAAGGTCCAAACTCCGTCGTATTCATATGCAACCGCAGCAAGCTAGAAACTAAACCGCCTTACCTATCTCAGGTAGCTTTTGGCTGTCATTTCAGCCTCTAAATCAACCTTGTTTAATTAATTAAGTAATTTGCCGATTTTATTGCACAGGGCATCGATCCATCTTCTGATGCCTTCGGACGCATTCAAATGAAGTAAGAAAACTCTTATTTTTATAAGCATAATAGGGTTCCGACTATTAGAGTCTCAATTATTAGATGTTAGTTGCAGAGACGCCTTAGCCATCACGACTAGACCCTCACTGGCAAGAAAGAAAACTCTTTCGAGCGGCTTTTTATCAACTAATTTTATCATTTGTTCATTGATTGATTAGTTTTGTGAAGGTATGTAGATGATGATGAAGGGATCAAGAAGTACTTTGCTGCATTCCACTTGTATGATACATTTCCGTCAGTTGTGATTATTGATGATTTTGGAGACTTTTTTACTGAAAGGTATTTATCTGCTTTTTTAGTTTCACATTTTTTCTCCTTTGTATGTTTAAGTTGATTTGTAAAATTGTGTTGAAGGAGCTGCCAGGAGAAATATGGGAATCCTCGAGGAAGAGACTTAGCGATGGCTCGGATTCTTGCTTTGTGCCACAATGCTATAATGCATGCAAAGTGAGGTTCACTTGGCATCACATACATAAACAATACACTTGCCTGCTTTTTTCGATCAATTTTTTATAACCTGCAATTGGTTTAAGTTTGAATGTATGTATATGAATGTATAGTGAGAAAGGAGATTGCAAGCTTTTTCTTTCTGATACGCAACATGGAGATCCCCCGAGGTTGCTCTTTATCTATAAAAGATGGGTTTCATCCATTTTTACCATTAAAGGTTTAAACCAGTTATCCAATCTTATGTGTTTGTTTTTGTTGGGTATGTGTCAACTGGCTATAATTTTGATTAAGTTAATGCTGACAATGAAGGTGATGGCAAAGGATCATTTCTTCTAAGAAAAAACATCAATTCAGGAAGTGACAACAACTCTGCGAGGACAAAAACTGCAAAGTACTCCATAGCACTTCAATATCTATGTTTGGAGGGGATCATTGAGGACGATGACAATAAATCATGATGTTGTTCGCTGCAATATATAGTAAGTAACGTATGATATGCAGATTAAATTACAGTAATAATTTTGTGATAATGTCTGAGGATATGTTTAGTTTGTTCAGCCTTGGGAACTGTTAGGTGAATTCAGGTCTATTTTAGAGCTTTGTTTTTCAACCATTTGATCAGCTTTAACCTCTCCCAACCTCTAAACCAAACAAAACATGGCCTTATGTGTTTTCTTCAATCTTAATTCTGGTTATAAAGGTGTTGACACTTTTTAATTAAAAATCTCATATTTAGTACTGTATACATGCAGCATGCTCCAATCCAGGGGATAAAAGAAACGGCTAAATAGTTGATATTTGAAAGAAAAAACACACACATACATTTCACAGTTAATTATTCAGTATATTTAATAAATATATATTCTAAGAAACATATTCACAGAATTTTTATGAATACTGAAGTCTTCGGCACTCAGGTACGCTGATACTCAGGCTCACAGAACTCTCCTCCTAGATCGTCACAAGCCTCATCCAGGAACACCCTATAACAAAGCATCAAAGAGCAGATCGTTGTTAATAGATTAATTCCATATCTTGTTCAATTCTAAAGTTTGCTAATTGAAGGACCTATATGTAAAAATTTGTAAGCATGGGATATTAAGATCATACGTCTTCGGACCGTCATACTCTAAGTACTCTCTATCTATCTGCTCTGTTGCAGAGTTAACAGTGGTGCTTTTGGCTTCTGGCTTGAGCTTGGCCTCGGGATACATTTCAACATCGCAAACTTCCCCTCCTATTGTCTCGCAAGCTTCAGCTGGAAAAACACTGCAATGAATTCAAATTGCATCCTACTAGTTAACTACCAAAAATCAATTACGTTGATAGTGAAAAATGACAAGACATACGAAGAAGTCATGGAGCTGTAATCAACTGTTGATGAATTGTCGTTGGCAACTGGTGCAGTAGCTCTAATTGGAGAACATCTTGAAGTCTTTAACTTTTGGATGCACCTCCGTGGCAAGGTGGTCGACATTTTAGCTGCTGGTACAGTGTAGAAGGGTCTTGGCGCTAGATGCAAAGTCGCCTGCATTTTTTCTTTTCCGTTGTTTATTTGCAAAGGGTGTTTGAAATTGATGCGGCTACTGGAAGAAGAGGATCCAAAATAATAAATATGTTGGTGAGATTAGGTTGCGAAGATATTTTCAGTGAATGGATAAGGCATCTGATTGAGAATGTGGTGGTGAACTCTTTAGAGCTTTGGATATTTAACTTTGGTTTTTAAATGTTTCAGTAATCGGCAAAATGACAAGGATTGACTTGTAAGTTTTCGTTTATTTGTATGCATTATCCGACTTGATGTAACACTTTTTTTTAATATATATTTCCATTTTATGTAGAAATTGAATATCTTAAAATCCCACTCTGCAATTGCTGTTCCATTTCTTTTACTTGAGATTAAATATGGATTCATTATTATGTGGATATGCAAGCATTATCTGCAAATGCCCGACTTGACTATAATTATCTAACAAAATTTCATGTTCGATACCGTGGTTGGATTTGAAACTCTTAGTAGTCGATTTTATATTCAATGAGATTCTAAATTTTGGCATTGTCGTTAACCAAAACAAATACTGTTTCAAGAATCTAGCTTTACGTGGAAATCCTCTGCACTTTGAGCAGAAATCCAATATCTAAAATATGCACCATACTAACAAAATTCCTCTTTAATTCCTTTTCATGCTACATTGGGATAAACTCAAAAGTATTCAACAAATTTAAAAAATGATTTAAAAATATTCGACTACATTTGAAATTATGAGAATAAACCACTTTAAGAACCTTAATATGATAAGATAGCATCCTAAATTCGTCGAAATAAAAATAAACTAAAGAGTTCATGTCAAAATAAAGACAGCTAACCAAACCCCACCATCATCTGCTGAGAACACAATAATAGAGATTGTCCCACATAGTCATCAGTAAAACTGTTTCTTATTTGGCGTTAGTAATCCCTTTTGACTACAGCATTAGTTACAAGTCATGTTTTCAAACATTGTATACTAAATTACAAGGGTAAAAAAATTCAACTGTTCGAAAACTAAATAGGCTGCAATTATATGCACCCATGCCTTGGCCTAGGGGTGTAATCGAGTCGAGCATCTTGATGCTTGAAAATTTGAAATCGATTCAGCAATCAACTCAGGTTGCTTGAACTCGAATTAAAACTCCATCAATATTGAGTACATTTTTAATCAATTCTGAGTTGCCCGTGAGTTAACTAGACTCGGTTACACCCCTACCTTGGCCTCCCACAAGTTGCAATTGCAAATAAGTTAAGAGAACACCACAACAATTGCAAACCAAAGCTCAGAGCAAAAATGCAATTCCCAAAATTTGCAGATAAACTTACATTTCTGTTAAAAACTGTGCAATTGGGATAGCATGAGAACAAGTTCATCACTGGAAGGCCTATCTGCAGGCAAATCTGATAGGCAAACAACAGAAATTCTGACTGCCATCAGCATCTCATCTTCCTCACCTTCTTCCCCAAGAATACTCTTATCTAGTGCTTCCATTGCCTCCCCAGCTTGCTGCAAATGCCCGAGCCAACGACCTAAACTTCCTCCATTGGCTGCTTCTCCAAAAAATGGATCAGTCGGGTCCCTTCCGGTTAACAGAACACCCAAAATCATCCCAAAGCTAAAGATATCACTCTTATCAGTATACCTAGTATAATTTGGTAGGAAAAAACATTACATTTATGATTAGAATTATATACACAACATATTTATATATACAAGGAAGCTAAGTAGGAGATACTAAATTCAATCATTGTTTTCTGTTTTAGAAACGTGTCGGAAGTTCAACATTTCGGGCATAAAAACTTCATTTTTAATATAAAAAACCTTAAAATAACATTGTTTTGCAGTATCCGTTTCCAAGTGTTATGTTTCCACGTATCCGCGTCCGTGCTACATAGCTAGGAAACAAGGCATGGGTATTTTAAAGAAGCTATAGCAATGCTTTTCAATTATCACAGAATTTAGGCTCAGTACAAAATGAAGCAATGCAAATATCACAAGAAGTATTTAAAGTTGATGTACGCACCTGCAATTCTGAAAACACTCGGGAGCAGTGTAACCAGAAGTAGCTCTATCCAAATTCGGCATGAGCTTAGCCAATCCACAATCACCTAACCTCGGTTCAAACTCAGCATCCAACATCACATTTGTAGGCTTCAAATTGTAATGCAAAATCTGAGGAACACATTCAAAGTGAAGATATCTAAGCCCCTTAACGATCCCAACAGCAATCCGAAGCCGAACTTCCCAACTGACTTCCAACTGATTCTCCCTTACCCTAGCCATTGCATCTTCTAGACTCCCACTTGGAACATAATCATAGACCAAAGAGAACCTATCAGACTCCCTAACATAAGCCCTCAAACTCATCAAATTCCTATGCCTCAGGCTGGCTAATCTTTCAAGCTCCTGCTGAATTCTTCTCTTGACAGACTTGTTCTGCCTCTCCGGCGAGCCACTCTCAAACGGCTCGAGCCTCTTGACAGCAATTGTGAGCCCATTGTCTAAAACAGTTCTGTAGTACTTCCCGTTTGAGCTCGAACCCAGCAAGTGATTCTCAGTAGCAAGAGCTGATTGGAGAGTTTTGGGAGCAATTTTTGGGGAGAATGTAACAGGGCCTTTGAGGACTGGCGTTCTGTTCATGTAACGGAATAAGCAACGGACCACATAAGCACAAAGAAGGGCTCCTGATAATCCAGTTAGGATTCCTAAAATGACACTGAGTAGGATTTTTTTCAGTTGGCTATCGAACTGAGATGGCCTAGAAGGTGACGGGGGTTGATCAGTAGAGAGGTACCTTGTCATTCTGGTTCTACTGCTTTCTTGGTGGCATTCTATTATTAACAAGTGAAAGCAAAAGCTCAACAGAAAAACCAAACCTGAAAGTTTTCCGGCGAGTTGGGGACTGCATCTCTTTTTCTCCATCTCCAAGCTACTTAGTCAGGCTAAGAAATTTTCCGGTGGAGTTCCAAAACTCCGGCTTAAAAGAAGTTCAGTTCTTGATATGCTAAAACACAAATAGAGCTGAAAATGAATAGCTAAAGAAAATGTGTTTCAAGTGGTGTTGAACTATGAGAATCAAACTCAAAAACTTGGCAAGAAAGACTTCAAAGGAATCATATCTCTACATATTCCCATTTTTCGAGTGGTTTAACTTTAAACCAAAACTCAGTCACTCAGTCACGCCAACTGAGTCTGTTTTCAGACAGTCTCTCTCTATCTACTCTCTTATACACAGAGACATACATTACACACTGCAGATTTGTATTAAAGTTGGAGAACAAATATTTTATTTACTATTATTTAAAAGGACCAAAAGAAACAAAAAAAGAGAGAAACAGTGTGAAAGGAAAGGACCTTCCCGCCTTTTAGAAAGAGAGAGGTGGGGTCCAATGGCCACGCTGGCTTGCTTCACGACACCGTAAGCGATACATCATCGAACCCTGTGCTACAAAAAGGAAACACGGTTCTCTTCATCTTAACCGTTGGTTCGGCAAATGGTTTGGTTTGGGTTCCCCATCAATCAATTCTCATGTGTTCTTTTTAGTGCTTCTGTTTTATATTTAAGTATCTAACATATGCGGTCTTATCGTGGGATTAGCAAATTCTTTTTAGTAATTGCTTTACTTTTCACCACCACTACTTTATCTTCTTTTCTTATCTCTTTAAAATAATTAAATTTTAATTGAATCAATTCTTTGTTTCCACTCTTACTTTTTAAATGTTTAGCACTGCGTTCAACAGTTTATTACAGTTTTGTTTCTATTTACTCAACTGCTGTTAAACAGGTAACGCATTGCAACAACAATGCATACATTAGTTGTTCTTTACCCAGAGCAATCGGTAGAAACCTTCCATCATATCGTTGTGAAGGTATCGAATGTACCACTACTGGATAGAAAATAAAGTCGACGTAAAACACAAAATCACGATAGAAATACCCCATTAATGAAAGAGATATATTTTAAAACTGAGATGTGCAGCATCTAATAGAAAAAGATACAGTTGCCAAGTATTTACCAGAAAATCACAACAAAACATAAACAATTATGGTACGTTGGTAACGCAATTCGCTCCCCCTCAAATGCAGCAACAGTAGAAAAAGTGGAATAAATGCATCCAAAAAGTTGCAACAATAATAATAACCTTCACTACCACAAAACAATGTACAAAATACACAAATGGCCTAAACTGAACCCTCACAAAGACAAAATCAAAACAAGCTGAATTAGCAAAAAGAAAAACATCACATTACAACAGCCCCTTTTTTAGCAGTATAAAATACAAACCTGAAGAGGCGCTATTTTGCATAGATGCCCATGAGGCAGGCATGCCAACCTACCACTACCACTCTAAATATCATCTTCAATGGAGAACTCGCTCTTTCAACTTATAATATTTACTTACAGAAAAAGCAATACCTTTATCAATTTTTCATTTCAAATCCCAACCTCGCTGTAATTGGCCTTCTTATATTTACCTTTTCCTAAAGCGTCATCCATTGGAGTCCGATAATAACACGAGAACATCATGTTCGACAAAATTTGAATCGACTGCAAGCTCAAGGGAGGTCTTCCCTTCCCCATCGACAGCCCTTGGTTCTGCTCCCCTGCAAACACATTAAATGCATTAAGAAACCAGTAACTGAAAAACAATATATCCCTTCATTTCTATTTCCATCTCTGCTTCATGTGCGACAATATATTTCAATGTTGTAGAGAAGAGAAAATTGACAGGTAGATAAAGGACATGAATGCAATGTGCAAAGCAAAACTAGCAGCCTAATACTCTACTAAAATACCATGACACAGCAAGGACCAGAAAGTCACCTTGAAAGGAGCAATTTTGCAAATGCAGATCGTCTTCTGACAACACAACGGTGAAGGGGAGTCTGGCCTCTAACATCAGTTGCATTTACATTTGCACCATACTGTAAAAGGAGTTCTAACATCCCAATATCTGCAGTTTCACAAGCAAGATGAAGCAAGGAACACCCATCTAGATCACCCACAATTTGGGCTTCACCACTGCCAGCCAAATTTAAGGAACTAGTGGATGACCTGTCCAATGAATTTCCTGTTGAGCAGGTAGAACAGTGGTCAAGTGCATGCTCTTGCAGTAGCATCACTTTAGCAAGGGTTAGAGAAGAGCTACAAGATGCTTGCTCATACACAGCATTTACATCTGCTTCGTGATCAACAATTAAACGGTATACAGACTTCTTGTCATTGGCACGAACAGCTTCCCACATCTGTTGGGACACTGAATGAGGATATTGACCATCTCTTGGCCTGCAAACAAACATCTTTTCTGCATACTGAAGAATAAAAAAAAAGGATTTAATCCCTAAAAGTTTTAATGAGTAAAAACTTGAGTAAATGAATCTATTCTACTGTCACCTAATATGTAACTCCGGGTGCTGCTTAGTTCATTAATGTGGTGGGCCATGAAAATACTGTTCATCTTGTCAAACCTCTCTATTTTATTATACAAGTATAAAAGGGAGAGAACATAAAGGTCGGAAAAGACAACTCTAAATATTGGCTCAAATTTCTGTTATAAAATACCAAGGTCCAAGTATCAAAAGCATATACAGATTCACTGGATCCATATTGTACACTTATATAAGCATTGCTACCAACAAAAAAAAGGCCTGATATAAGTCAAGTAAGAAGGTAAACCTTGTTCACTTAAATAAGCATTGCAACCAACAAAAAAGGCCTGATAAAAGTCGAGCAAGAAGGTAAACGGACCTTTGCATGAATAAACTTCTCCTTTATTGATATAGAATCTGAAGGATTTGGTTTGCCAGTAAAATGCAGCTGTGACTTATCAGACTTGTATGAACTTCACCGGCATATAACATTAAGGAACGTTAGCACCACAAAAATATGACCAACTACAGATAACTGATGAAAACTTCAACTAAATCAATAGGGATTCTTACCTTGCAGGAATGAGATCAACCTGAAAGGTACTTTTCGATTGCAATAACTCCTCCCAGACTGAGTTAGCAAAGGCATTTCCTAGAGACTGAAACAAATTTATAACAGAAGGCTCCCACACTTTGACATCAAGTGTCAGGGATCTGACCTGCGATTAAATTCAAAACACGAATAAGAGCTGCACAAGAGGACAGACAATGTTCATATCATTGCCAGATAAAGAATTTAGTTAGTATAACCAGAAGCACCCATTGCCAGATACATTTCCATGAAAATGTAATATGCCCAATCTTGCTAGTATAACCTTAACACTTTAAAAAAAGTGAAAAGTTGAAAACGATATAGTCTTTTTTACTGCATATGATTTGCTTAAGTGATAATCTTGTTAATTCATAGTCAGAAAAAATCAGCCCCGTTGTCCCAATATATCCAGAAGAACCAAACTAGCTGGGCAATATGGCTTTTGCTTGGCTATTGGCTGCCTATAGGCATTCTCCAACTGATGTTTAAGGCATGTAGCAATTGAGCATGCGAGCATAGGTCACAGGTCAAGAAGAGATTGTTTAGAAACAAAATAGTTATAGTTAAATAGTTACCTTTGAAATGTGCACACCAAGATTACGGTGAACACCTGAGCATTCGATGCAAACAAGAACACCAAGGTTTAGAGATGCCCAATCTGGCTCTGGGGCACCACAATCAGCACACTTGTCATTTCCAATTACTCTTTGCAGAACTTCAATTGGTTTTTCTACATTGCATCGTTGCTGTTGTTGAATTCTTGATGGCCTTTCATGATGTGAACCAGCAAGGTTCCTTTCAGATGCATATTCATCAACAGCAGAGTGATCATAGTCGGCACTTTCAAATGAACTGCTCTCACTAGTGGAACGGTGATGACCACTTCCCATTGGACTGGAAGTAAGGCACTGGAAATTGGACTACTACAGTCAAAACGTCTGGTAATTAAAGGCCAACAATGATTACAATGCTTTAAAATTTACCCTTTCGGGAGCCTGAGAGCTGAGAAGTGAAGCAATAACTCCTGTTATTTTTTCAATCCAATCCATTTGATCTAGCGCACTCTCTGCCTGCACTGACAAGCATAAATAAACATTATTAAGATTCTATTCTTGAAACAACCAAAATTATACATTGATTCGCTAATGTCTAGCAAAACTGTTTGTGGCAATTAAATATTGTGCAGAAAAACTTACTCCAAATTACAATATCTAATCTACATCTTACATCATACCTGCAAAGTATAGTTCTTTGTTGGTGAAATAATCCTGAAGCAAAACCGTAGGTCTGACTGCTCAGCGTCGACCTTGATTGTTGATGTCAAAAGGTTGACGGTGTGATGAGCAACTGATTTTTCATCATGCACCCCCCCATGATAATGGGAAGACAGCCAACGGCTCAACAGTCCAGATCCAAGTTCGGAGCTGTTCCTCTGACCAGATAGTTGACTACCAGAACTCTAGAAATTATTCAAACGCAACAATTAAAGGCAGGAAAATAGAACACTCAATCTGAAAGCAGCATCTTTTCCAACTAAATTACTTACAGATGATTTGCTGCACTGTTTGCGATAGTAATACAGCATTCCTCGGCTATCAAGAACAAAAAACCGTCTTTTCCAGTCTCCTCGCAAGTTTGAGGAACGTTTTGATAGATAACCTTGTCTAATCGTTTGAACCTGACATTTTCCTCGCCATATTAGAACTAAATGTTTGAAATGAAATTTTCATGTGACGCCGTAAGTATTTTAAATCCAGTATCAAATAAGAATTATATTCGTCAAATCAGACATTATAATTCCATACGTTTCTATCCAAAAGCCAGGTCAAATTAATTGGGTACCTTCCCTTTTGCTGCAGATTGCATAACTGCCTCAATCATTTTATGTGAACTTCTACCAATGGCTTGTATGCCATCTCCTCCAATAGGAGATCCATTAGAGCCATTTGAAGATAATCTACTCTCACGATCAATTTGCCTTTTGTATTCTTGCATCCTTTCGTTGAGTGATGCCTGCTCATAGTTTGACCGCTCTCTAGATTGTTGAGCATAAGTCAGAACCTAGGAAACAAGGGAACTATTAATTCCTCTAAGCTCGCCAGATAAACTTTTTACTAGCAAGATTGAAATTTGTGAGGAAGAAAAGAAGAAAATAAAACAAATTAATTAAGAAAGGCATATATATCCAAAAAAAATTACTTTTTTTTTTGTATCAGACATTTTGAGAGAACAAGGAGGTGATATCATTTCATGGCGGTTCAATGAATTATTGGGTCGATCGGGATTTGAACAAACTACTGCCAACGAATTTACTGTCCGTCACCATTAACCATTCGTGCATCGACCCATTTAGCCTACTATAGCATTTAAAGGCATTTGGGAATGAATAAAGAATCACCAATAGGGTCATCAAAGAATTAGCTGCATGATATGGCAGGTATTAGCTTAACCTGAAGATAACAAACCGGCCATCTCTATGTACCATCCAGCAGTTCACTTTACTTCTGTGAACAACAAATCATGCCTCATCCAAACTCTAGGAAATCATCACATTAACCTCCCTCATCATGTAAAGTATACCAGAAACCCCAATTTTTAGAAGTACACCCACATGTAGAAGTTATGCATTTGCTCTTAGTTACAATTTATTTTTACTCGTACTGCTAAACTTTGCTTTAGCTAATAAATTTTAGAAGAATTAGTATGGAGCAGAGCTTCCCTAAGCACAATAGCTGGATCTTGTTAATTTTGCAACAATGTGGCACAAGTTTAAAGAGCTCAAACATAACGCGTATGCGCTACTGTGTAACGAACCTGATGTATGTACGGCTCCATTTGATGCAACAACTCATACCCCTACATGGAAAAAGGGTGTTTAAATATATTTAAATAAAAAACACTGAAGAGGAAAAGACGTCCCACTATGCTAGTATCTACCTGCTTGAAGTAACGGAGATGCGCATCCATTGTTCCGCTGACAGCCTCTAAAAATTCAAACCTCTTCTTTGATTCAACAGTAGAAAGAGCTGTCACCTAGAGAAAAGAAGGGGGCAGACTAGTTACTAATCTATTGCTGAATCTGAAACATTATTTAAAAAGAAAAACTATAATAAACAGCTAGTTTGGGATGTTAACTTACTAGATTAAATCTAGCTTGCTCAAATGCAGACCTTGAGGCATGAAGTTCCTGAAATATCAAATATATAAAAACTGTTAGATAATTAAGATATATAATATAGCTATGAGAAAAGAGTGCAGTGACTAATTTTTGAAAAGAAAACTTTCAGAATACCTCCTCTAGGAGTGCAGCTACATCCGTCTTCGTGCCCTTCCTCAGTGATAAAAATTTCTCTCGAGCCTATGGCATAAAAGAACATTAAGACCAATTAAAGCAACTGCTTCTGCCATTCAGAAATTATGGAGATAGGAAATAACCCAGAATATTATATCCAATTTGTAAATAATTCAATTGACTAAAAAAAGGATGTAAACTTTTAAAACATTCAACTAAAGACAATTGTAAAACTATACTTTAAGAGCCCGTTCAACAAGATACCATTTGTGTTATACAAGGAATTTAAACCATACCAAAATTTACAACCCACAATCCCATGCTTTTGTTGAATTGGAAACTACATACTTCCTAAATTGATAGGCAGTATTTTCACTTTTCTTATCCCAAATTCTAGGTAATCGTTTATTACTTGAATAATTAAATGCCATATATACCCTCATTAGCTATACTATTATTTCATTAAAAAAATATTAAAAGATAAAAAAGTAAATATTACATTAAATAAGAGTAAGTATGGTATTTTTAATAAGTTTACTCATTTTGTCCAGATAAATTAAATTTCTTAGAACTTGCATTTGTCCTAAATTGTTTATCAATTTGGGATAGAGTGTATATATTTATCTATAGAGAGAGACACACCTTTTGCAATTATATGGTTAATAATAATACGTTCAATTCCAGCTAGCCTGGCACAAGTGAATACATTTTTTTAATACAGATAGTATGTCTTCAAAACGCAGAACAGTAATCAAGGAGGAATCAACATTTCAAGTGATACTAAGACTATTTCAATGATTTTGAATGTAAAATGACTCTTGGAAACCGAAAAACATGAAAATGACATCAACTACAATGAGAAATTATGAGCAATCTAACAAAGAAAAGCACCTGATCGTAAAGAAGGCTGGCCTTGTCAAAGCGCTTTCTTGCTTCCTGCACAAACACAAGGTCTTTTAAACTATATAAAAAAAAAGGAGAAACATCCACGAGTTGGTATGTACAAGAAGAATTGGATGACCAGGAAAGGAGGATAAAAATGAATAATCAGGCCAGGAGAGAGAAATTTCCGAAAATACAAAGAGAAAAAAAATAAATCCTAAACAACTAATTACTTGAAACAGCCGTGAAATATGCATAAAAAGGATTGAAGTAGTTATTCAATTGCAGAAAAAAAGCTCAAAAAAATTGATGGCCATATATAAATTCCAAGGATTGCATAGCTTGCATTATCATGAGGGAAAATTCAAAATCCCATTGTACCTTGACCTCATGCAAATCAATATTGACAAATTGTAGTAATCTGTCATTCAGCATATGCTCAACCTGAAAAAGGGGAAAATAAAAATCTCAGGACTAAGGTCAAGAAAAACAAGCATCTTGCGATTCAATAACAGTTTACAGGCAGATTCATGCAATAACATCTTGTGATAATGTTTAAGTCAAGAAATGTAATTCGCCTCTGGTTATATTATATAATGATTACAAGACAAAATAAAAGCCTAGAAAGAAAATGATTTTGCTGTTTATTTAGTACAGTCCTGGAATGTATAGCAAGTGTTAACCAAGAAGCTTGGTGAAATGATACAAGAACTTCAAAAAATAGCATTCAGTTGGTATCCTAACAAACAAAGAAAAAGAAAGGCAAATCACTATATATGATTTTGCTACGCACGTCAGAATTACCTGAGATCGAAGAACTTCTTTATATGTTCCAATTTCTCTTAAGGCTATGGTAAATTTGGTCATAACGGGGCCTACAAGAACAAACAGATATTCCACCAATAATTCCAGTGTCTCATCTTAAGAGCAACCAGACATTGCTTCTTATTATATTCTTTTAGAAAGAAAAGAAACAATGCTAAACGGAGTCACTTGCATAAACAAGAAAACTTACCTCCAAAAGCCAAACTAATTGGATCATTATGCCCTCCTCCAAAAGTTTCTAGAGCACCAGCAAACGCAATATCCCCATCATATCCCTCCCCAAGCCCTTCACTGCAAGTGAGCAAAATACATACAATAAAACACTTCACACGAACTCATTGATCACAGATACTATAGTGAAAGAGGAAATTGATGATTAAAGGAAATGAAGAAAGATGCAGTTGTGTTGATAGGCATATAACGCACAGGGGAGAACATTTTTCAAGTATGTACTTTATGTATTGTAAATTTACAAATTGGTTGAGTCCCATCCATATAGTTTAAAGGAAAGAAAGTTACAACATGAAAGAACTTTAGAAATACCAATAGTTAACTCATCGCAAAGGAAAAATTATCTAACCGCCTCCACCCACCCCCAACTTAAAAACAAAAGGAACTTCATAATTATCTATTAAGTTAAAGATCATATGTCTCCAGACCTCAGTCGGAGCAATTGCAAATTTGATACGAAGGCTCTTAAACATAGTAATTAATAAAGAAAAACAAGTTAGACCAGACACAATCATAGATGCTTAACTGGAGTTAAAAAGACATACGTGTACTTCCGACATCCTTTGTAGAACTTTAAACCCCTATCCCTTAACACTTCAGCATTTTCCTCCAAGGATTGCATCTGTTTCACCAAATAAAATATCAATAAGACGCTATACTTCAAATCAATGCACACTAAATTAATTTTGATTGCCTACAAGCACTCGATAATTGCCATCATCCATACAATTTGTTTGGCAAATCAAGCTCTAAGGATCATGAATAGTGCACATAACAGTAAAAAAAACAGTAGAAATAGCAAGAATATCTAGTAGAGAAGCAGAAAATGTCTTTTGAGGGGCACTTCATATAGTAAAAGCTACTTCTGAGACCAAATTTTATACCACCAGACCAGGTAAAAAAATAAATACACAAAGGTTCACGTGTGGAGTCCAGAAAAATAATTAGTTAAAAAGAAATCTAGTAATTCGTATCTCAGGATTAAAAACGATTCACATGTGTTTGTAATCTCGTTAAATGCAGATCCATTTTCCATTAGCTCCTTAGGAAACAGTATTAATTACTTAATTAAACAAGCAAAGTTTCCATTTACATCTAACTAATTAAATATAGAAAGAGCGAGGTTCAACAAGTATATATGTTAAGCAATTAATCATGCTGCTAATTCAGTTCGTAACAGATAAAATAATCAAAGTAACTAAGAAGAAGGGGCAGACTAACCTGCTTGCGAAACATAGGAGAGTCATCGAGCTTGGCGAAAGGCATTTTGAATAAAAAAATCTTGTTTGTTTTTTATAACAAATTGTATTAACCATTAGATTTCAAAATCTCTGCCTCCTGAAATCTTCTCTTCAACTCCGATCCTCGACTATATTTTAAAATAATTTATTTGAAGATAAATTAATAATAAACCGTATCAAGCTCGATACGCACACCTTCCTGTTGTTGGTTTTTAGAAACCCTAGGAGAGCAAGTACAGGCAAAAAATGGAGGGAGCAAGAAACCCTAGAATGAGCAACAAAACATAGATTTTTGGATCGATTTTGTTTTACTTCACATTCTCATTAACATGTAAATTTCGAAACCAAACACAGGCCTAGAAAAAGGTGTCATTAAAGGGAAAAACAGAGAAAAATAAAAGGGAACCTTTTTTCTTTTCCTTTTTTTTTTTTTGCTCTTTTCAGTTTTGCGAGGCAAATTTTTTTGTAGAAGATGGCGATTTTAACAGAGTGGGGGAGAGTGGAGTACAGAGCTTCAAACGACGTCGTTATTAATTATGAATGACAATGAGCCACTGACAATGGTTACCTTTACACCGTCATGGGCTACGAGGACGACATGTTTTATCAACGTAACTTACAAGCGCGTGTGTAATACGAATGTATCGGAATAACTTTGGTTGGAGTTAAAGTCGAATTAGCCAGGCTATCAACAGGGGAATCAAATAATTATTAGCAAAACTAATGTTATAGCATATAGTTTTTAGGATGGACCGTCAAGCTTTAATTTCAGTAAAGCTAGATTATATGTTTGTTTAATTTAGCAGCCCTTAAGTGATGATAAGTGCGCGTGGGGGTATCCAATCTGAAAGATGCTCTTTGTAAGCAGCGGGTCCAAGAACTTAGCCAGTTTTGGCCATGGCTTGATTACACTATTAATTGTTTTTGTTTTCTTAATTATTTACGTTTATGTTGTAGACAGCGAACAAAATCGTTAACTATAATAAATAGAAAAATAAATAAAAAGTTTAAGAGAATTTAATAAAATGCTTAGTATAAAATTAATCAGCGGAGTCTGTGGGACCAGTAAACTGCTCCACTGGAAGCACGCCCCACGCTTATGTAGCTGAGGTCAGGTGCGAGTGGTCCATATTTCAGAGTTCAGACAGATATTTTTCTCCCTTGTATTTAAACGACATATATTCATAATTCATGTACCGTTTCAGAAATCAGATTTGTCTTGGTGTATTATTACTTTATGAATTTGAATATTAATTTGTCTTTTTAATTCATATGCTGGGTTTTTTTATTTTCTTAATTTTACCAGTGAAATTAAACTTACATCAAATCAGTTAATCCAATTATGTATCAACTAACCTTTTATATATCATTATTTTAAAAAATTGGTATTTTCATCTAATTAATAAAAAAATTGAAAATTTATTTTAGTGTTAACGTATAAATTTGAAAGACAAGTTGAAATTTAAGGTTTTTTATGCATGCTTACATAGTAAAAAATCAGATAATTCTTAAAATATCATGGAGCATTCTTTTGAGCTTGATCAAATAAATATTTTTGTGATAAAATCATAATTATTTCTGAATCATTTTTTTTTACTTATTAGCTCACATCTAACCGGGAGCAAAACAAAATATATGAACATAAACCTAATACATATAACATACATATATATCCATATACAAAATTTATGTAATTATTTTTATATTAATTTATATATCTTTTATCTTTTTGCATATTAATATATTTTAAAAACTATTGTGACTATCTAAAAAAAACTATTGTGGCATCAATTGAGAGTATAGACAAAAATAAATCTAATAATTTGAAAATTTAAAATATTTCAAAATAGAGTGAAAGGAATGTGGTAAAATACATTGCATATGTTTATTTAGTGTGATTTAAGAAATTTAAAGTATCTAAATTTTTTTATAAAAAACTTGTGAACGGGAATTGGCACATTTGGAAGTATAGATTGAGAAGGTAAACGAATCGAGTGAAGCCAAGTATTTAGAAGAGTAAGATTGATTTATTTTTTTATATATCGAATATTTCAAGAGTTTAATCGAGTCTCATTTTTATTTAATTGATTTTAATAAACTAAATTATTCAACAATTTAATGATTTTAATAAACTAAATTATTCAACAATTTAATAAAAAAACTTAAATACTATATTTATTTATAGTAATAAATTTAAGTGATCCATAATATATCCATTTTTATCAAATTAAAATTTTAAAGATTAAAGAATTGAAATAATTACATAGTAAATTATCATATAAATATATAAACGAACTTACTCACAAGCTTTTAAATTAATTTTTTCGGGCTGAATTTTGAGTAGATCACGAGTGAGATGGACTCACGTATGGCCTGGTATGTGCTTTCAATACTTGCACGTACAGTTTGCTAGCGTATTTGCATGGTTATTTTAGAGAAAAAAAGGAAATGTTTTTCCTTAAATCGTACTAATATATACTTCATTCATTCTATGAGGCATATTTCCAATTAGGAGACTAATCAGATACAACTAATACAAAATTGCAACTAACATGCTATTTTTTAGGCTTAATTATCAAAAAAAAAAAACATCTTTTAGCCACTTTTCAGTTGCACCTTGACGTTACAATTCTGTCAGATGCACCTTAATCCGCACCTTTGGGTTTTAATTCCACCTTCAAAATCAAATTGGACTCTTTATCACTCGGAAAAAATTCATAAAAATCCTTATAAAGTATTCATTTGAACTATTTTACACACAAAAAGTTAAAAATGGATGACTTATTTTAACTTTTTCTAAATGGAGAAGAGATCAATTTAATACTTGAAGGTGGAATTGAAAACCAAAAGTGCGAATTAGGGTGCAGCTGACAAAATTGTAATGTCAGGTGCATTTGAAAATGGGCTAAAAGGTAGGGGGGTTTTGGTGATTAAGCCTATCTTTTATAATAATTGGAAGGTTGTTAATCTTTCAATTTTAAATTTCAACCTTGCTTATTTTTGGCTTAAACCATTGAAATATAGAGAATTTAAAATTGAATTCAATTGTTGTTGTTTTGAATTCAAAAGAACAATTTCGTAGTATTGAATAAAAGTGGGATTCAAGAGTTGAAAATTTTACACAATTAAATTAATTGAATAAATTTAGCAAAATTATCAAATTTTGATAATTGTAATCATTTATACAATTTAAAAATAAATATCCATTTAATATGCATATTTAGAAACTGTTGCGATAAGATAACCATTTGAGATGCTTGTTAGTACAAGATGAAGGATGAATAAGATGTTTATTAAAATCAATTAATGTTTGTTATATGTGATGAGATCGAAACTTAAATAAGACAATGATGCAGTCTTGTAGGGAAAATCAAAAGTGGGATAAAAACAATGAGATGTGGCCTAATTCCTTTTACTTTTTGACTCCTTCCTCTTCTTTCAAACAAAAACATCTTTTTTTTTTTAATCTTTTCTACATTCATTCAAACTAAATTTCAAAAACACTTTCCCAATGATTATTTGAAGAAAACAATACGACTTAAATAGTAATTTATCTCATCAACTTGAAAGTCAATTAATACATATTTTAATTTTATAATCAATTTAACATTTTAATTTATCCTTTTCCATCAATTTATCCTATTTTTTACCTGACTTGGAGCATGATGTTCATCCTCAATAATGGACGACTACATCCCTTAAATGCCAATTTAAGCTTGAATTTGTACGTCGTGGTCAATTAACACTAAAATTATTTTTTTATTAACTCATACCTTCAACTTGTTAGTTTCTATCAATTCCACACATCAATTTCAGAATCTCTACAAAATAATTTTAAAAATATTTATTTTGTTCTAAATAATCATAACTACTAATTCGATATAATTTTAATTAGTAAATTATAGAAAAATATAATAAGGTAGTCTATATTTTTTATGTAACGAAAGATTAATTGCATATAAAATTAATTATCTTATAATATTATTTTATTAGTAATTGTTAATTATTTTATTATTATCTAAAATTATTTGAGAAATGATTAAATGTTAATTATTTTTGAAAATATTATGCCAATTTTAATATTTATTTATATGTTATGTTTAAAACAACGTGATTTATTCTAAAAGTAAATTGAAGAGCTAAATTGCATTGTCTTTATGTCATTAAGCCTCCTATTAGGGGTGAGCAAGAACCGAATCAAACCGAAAATCGAACCAAACCGAACCGAATTTTGTTGTTTGGTTCGGTTTTTCGGTGAAAACGGTTTGGTTCGGTTTCTACTTTAGGTAAAGTTTGGTGTTCGGTGTTCGGTTTGGTTTGGATGTTTTGAAAACCGAACCGACCGAAAAACCGAATTAACCGAACATTAATATAAAATATATATATTTTTAAAAAATAATATCCATATATATTTATATTAATATGTATTTTGTATCTGTATCTTAATTATTGTTGATGTATGAGTTAATAATCGTTATTTAAATATATATAAAAATTTATTAGACTCTAATTATTTAAGTAGAGGGACAAAAACATATGTATATATATTTTTTCAATTCACAAATCCTAATATTTGTAATTATTAATGGAGGTTTTTATTTTATTATGTTATAATGTATTTGTAGTTTTAATTTATGGGCTTCACTTTAACTTTTTATTAAAAATTATAGATTTTATTTTATTTTTTATTAAAAATTATAGGCTTTACTTTAACTTTTTTTATGGCTTTTAAAAATCCAAACTGATAAAAATTATGGAAACCGAAACCAAACCGACCGGATTTTTTCGGTTAAAAAAATTTTGGTGTTTGGTTAAATAAAGAACGGTTTGGATTGGATTTTCCCAAACCGAAAAAACCGAAAAAATTCTAACCGAACCGAACCGAACCAACCGATGCTCACCCCTACCTCCTATAGTATAAAGTTTATCTAACCGATAAAAATTGACAAGTTGAAGAGGTCAATTGATAATTAAAAATTAAATTTGGTGTTAATTGAATACCGGCCTACAAATTTCAAGGAAAAATTGATACTTATAAAATAACTATTATTGGCAGTGTACGACACGCGCTGTTCACGGAGTAACTTGGTAAATAGAATTAGTTTAAGAATTAAAGTATGTGGCAATTGATTATCGCTTACAAATTGAAAGATAAATTGGCACCTAAATCGAAATAATACTCAATTTTGCATTGCAAAAGAAAAAGCCTTTGACATATATAAGCTCCTATAGTTGTGATAAGAAGGCACGGGAGAATTGAAAACATGTGGAGTGGGATCAAGTGCCAACCAAGACCTATACCTAACCATGGTGGATTGATAATGCAAATTATACACAAATTGGGGGTTCTATGTTTATTTATTTTTTTGTTCCGGATAATAATTAGTAGATGACATATAAATTGAAGTTGATACTACTACTTTTTACTTCAAAAATACTAGGATATATATTTCTATTAACAAATCAATTGAAATCGTGCACTTCAAAGAATATTTGTCTCAAATATAAATAGGAAGACTGAACTTAAAAACTTATTAGGAGTTAAGTAAAGAGCAGGAAAAAAAATTATAAACAAGAAAAAAAGAAAAGAGCCGACAGACAATGACATCTCATTTGAACAATGAGAACTAAAGCAGACTAATTATGTATTGCTTTTTCCTTATTTCATTATACAGTTGTAGGGTTTAAATTACTCCTCTACTTCCCACTTAAACTGTTAAATTAATTCTAATTGGATCACTCATGCTTCTAGTGGCAAGGCAATGACACTTCATTAATTTACATCACATCTATCCGAATGTTTTCACTAAAAGAATAGGATAATTAAGATGACGGAGAAAATATTAAGTAAACTCAATTCATCGTATAAAATTATAAATTGCCAATTAATAGTGTAACATATAGCATAAGTAAATTATATCTCCGATTAATAAAGAATATTTAATATTAATTAATAAAATATTAATTGTTTGTGATTTATAATGATTTAAAGTTTTAATTCAACAAATAGTTATTTTTTTTTTGATAATTTAGGGAGGGGAACCGTTTGAGCTAAAGCTCATTGGTAACAAATAGTTATAAATGAGCTGGGCCAAACAGACGGATTGATGGACATACATACACCAAATTAGGGACCACGATGGATAACCTGAAAAGCCCAAAAGTAGGCCCAAAATATAAATTCCCAAAACGACAAGGACCCCTGAAATAAAAAGGCGGTGGCGCTGCTTCTTGAAACTATAAATTGCAAAACGAATCCAAAGCCGAAAGAAAATGAAAACCTATATCAACCAAACCGTACAATACTTCACAATCGGAGAATGGCGTCGTCACCGTCATCAGGCGGAGCAACGGCAGATGACAGTTTCAAAGAAAGAGTGGAGAAGATATTCGGATCATTAACATCATCGTCAGTATCATCTCCTACGCAACAGCGTCCACCGTCGTCTCTTCAATCAGCGCTCTGGTCTCTCAGCGACGACGACGTCGACCGAAAAAAATTGAAACGAGATACCTCTAACTCTGACTGCGACGAAGTTCCGTCTTGCTCATCGTTTAATGATCCGGATGACGTGTCCAATAAGGTGGCGTGGAGAGAAGGAATGGACGCAGATGAATCGGATATTAGATCGTCTATTGGTTTCGACCGTACGCTCGATAATGAGGTTTGTTTTTATTTATTTATTTATTTTATCTAATTATTTGCTTAGGGTTAGGGCACACTGATGATTATGATTTTTGTGATTTTATTTTCTAATTTCTCGGTTCTGAAAATCGTTTTTAAATTTTGAAATGGAAACAGGAAGAGGAAGATGAAGATGATAAAGTGGCTATAGGAAAAGAAAATAATACAGGTGAGCATTGTATTCATAACAAAGATCAACGGGCTGATCACATGGCGGCTAAAATTAGGCTGCAAGAAGATGAAGTTGAAGCTCAGAAGCTGAGTAATGCTTCTCGGGGTAGTGCTGATACTCAATTGAAGTCTATTCTGAAAAGAAAGGACATTAATTCCGATTCTATGTCGCTTAATAAGCGAGTGCGGTTTGATCCTGATAGTAATATGGTGTGCGAGGTAGAGGAATCTGAACAAGTTGAAGATGACGATGATCATATGTCGAATGATACATATGATCCTTCTGACTATAATTGTTATGGTTTTGATTCGAGTACTGAAGTTGAAGTGGAATCCAATACCCGGGCTATAATGGATTTCTTTACGGTAGATAAAGAATCAAGTTTCGAGCTGCAAAATGATGATTTGGCTGACCTTCCGAAGTCTGCAACTTTTGTTCCAAGGAATGGAGTAGGCGACCTTAAAGCAGCTATACTTAAAGCATTAACAGACTGCCACGAGGTTGAGAAAGATGAAGAAGAGGACCGTAATCAGTTGTCCACCGGCATTGCTCCTGAGGAATCAAATGAGTATGAAGCTGGTGCAGCGGAGGAAAATGAAGCAGAAGTAAATGCTGCACTTGAAAGTGTTGCTTCACGAGAACATTGATTGCAAGTATTGAACAAACTCAAGTTCAGATGAAAGTGATTCTTTATGCTTTGTGATGTTTAGGCAAATTGTAGTCATTAAAATTACGTTTACAGTAGTTTCATTTGATTATATTCATCTATTTCTATTAGCTCTGTTTCCAAAAGATTCAAGCTTGTCTTTGGTCACATTGTAGGAATGTCTTCACTTAAACACTATGAAACTGTGTTATTTCAAGGTTTTTGTATGTCAAAAAAAAATGCCCAAGTTATCTTCCCTGGTTCCGAAACAGAGAAACATTGATGGAAATCATGACTACATGAGCAGAGCATCAAATTTATCTCAACATTTACATGTCCATGACTGTACTTTCAAGCCAACAAAACCAATTCACAATGTATATAATTACAAGAAAGTAATAATCAGTGACCTGTACAAATGTCTCAAATATCAATAGAAAATTAACATCCTTATAAACTCTCAAGATAAATTAAAGAAGCAGAATTGTGGTATATACCCTATAATCTATGAGCTTATTTCTGTGTGTATGGACCCTAAAGCAGTCTAGGCCACAGAAGTGGCAAAATGTAAAAGACAGCATCTAAAGAAGAAAAAGATGGGAAAGCCTAGAAGAATCTTCAAAATTAATTCACCAATACTTCAATCTCAACTACCTTAATATAGGACTCGCAGAGGAGCTTCATTATGTACAGTCTTTATATTTGCCTTTCGCTACAGCTTATCAGCAATTTTTCCGAGAGCGTCAGCAAGCTTATTTAGAACAGCAACCATGCTATCTGCATGGTTTTTCCGCTGCTCTCGATCCAACTGAGAATTGCTGTTCTGTGCTTCAAGTTGAGCAGACAGCATCTTCCCATTCCTTTCCAAGACACCAATCAACTGATTCTGGATATGAGTTGTTTCTTCTTCCCCATCCATTGATTCAAACCGTTTCCGTTTCCGAGTTTCATGCGAAGTAGAACCCATCTCGGGATTTGAAGGCGTCTGTTTCTCATTCGGTGTACCTGTATAGTGCAAGAAAGACTTGTTACGATAATAATAGTAAGGTAAACTAAATCGTAACATCAATTATTCAACACAATCATTTTCAGGTGCAGAAACCACAAGCACCTCAACCTTACAAAGTAGGCTACATAAAACTGTGCATCAACTTTTCATGCAATGCTGTATGATGCGCATTGCACAACAATAAGCAAATGGAATTGGAATTAATAATAAGTTTTGAATGGGGAACCAACGTATGACTTAAGTTTGAAAATGAAGCTAGACACCAAACAAGTATGTTATATATAAAACTGCTGTATGCAAAAAAGCATGCCAGTTTAAAATAAGACAAACAGCAAATGGACGAGTACTAATTGGTAGAGTAGAAAAATGATTGAAGAACACAGAGTGTTTGTGCTACCTTCTAGGGTTACTTTGTTTTCACAAAGTAAATGTTACATTGTCCACCTAATATCATTATTGGACGACTAAAAATCAGGAAATTCAGGTTAATAAACAAAATATACAGTAGCCAAACTTATTAATTGTGAACTGTAGATATTCATTCGTAAGCTTTAATTTTGGATGGGCCATTCTCGTCATAACTTTTACGATTCACCAAGACACTTGGCTAAATTAAAAGCAAGAAATGCAGCTTAAAGAAATTGCAATTGAAATGTTTAGATATCATTTGAACTACTAATCAAATAGTAATAGGTCCCAGTTGTAGTCAAAACGAACATTAAGTCCCAATAGAAGAATAAGACGGAAAAGCAATGATAACATGATTAAATTCAAGTAAAGTGCAACACAACTGACCTTGATGTTGATCCGTTAGAGGAGATGGTTGGTATTGCTTCTCTGCAAATACATTATAGAAAAGAATATTAATAAACAGAAGCCCTTTATAATTTGTTGCCAAAGGTGCTCATTTACTCCACAGTGAAGAGGACAGAGAGGCAGCTCTTCAATTATATGAGCCCTACCATCAATTTTATTTTATAAATGAGTGCTAAAACTGACAGCCAACAGATATATACTAATAAACCCTACAAGGGATTAAATTTGAAAACACCAGGTAGATTCTGCTCCCATTGATTAAAAACAAAACAAAATCATTTAATTCATGTACTACCTGAAATTGGTGTAGGAGCAGCAATCCCCACCGTTGCCGGTGCAGTTTTTATCAGCGGAATCTCCTTAGCTACCGTGCTCTCCTTTTCCGGGCTGCCACTGGCCTCCTCCTGCTCAAAATCCGAAAACAATCCATCTTCCGCAGCAGCAGTCCTCCCGCTATCAAAAACAACCTCCGTGTCCTCCTCCGTATTTGACGCCGGAGCTAATGCTAAAGCGAGTGCTGGCGTTGGCGCCGCTGCATTAACGCCGTCTGCTCCGTCCAAAATATCATAAACTTCCCTATCAAAAAAACCAGGCAATTTTCTCTCCCTTCTCAAATCATTCCTCATAAGCCAAAACGATTCCGTTTCATCGCGTATCTGATTTTCCCATTCTTTAATCTTCTTATAATCACCTGCTAAATTGCTCCATCTTTTCCGACACTGAACCGGTCCACGGTTCACTCCATGTCTTTTGCAATACGACGAAACCGATGCCCATTTCGGTTCAACCTGACCCGAACCAAACGCCATGCCGGCTGTCCTTCCTCTCCTCACCCGATTCTCCGCCACTTTCTTGCCTTGGATGAGAACCAGAATTTCCTGCCGAGTCCAACGAGGCAGCCTGGGGGTTTTCCCACCGTCATCCCCGCCGTCGACGGAGGTTGGACGGGCGGCATCAACGCCGTTAGAAGTATCGCCGTCAACGGCTTTTAAAGAGGTTAAGTTAAGTTGGCGCTGTAAAGGCATAATAATTAAATTAAATGCGAAAAATGGATTAATTTACAAAGGAAATAAAAAAGGCACGTGACTCGAAAAAACGGTTTTTAGGGGCGAAGTGACGGCGTTTAAATGGAAAACCCCGTTACGGAGTTTATGAGAGAGGGGTAATCTGTTGCAAAGATTAGTGGAAAAAGAGGGATTTCAGAAGATGATAGAAGAGAAAGTGGAGAATGGGTAAAATTTGAGTAAACCCCTCCCTAATACTTAATTAAGGGTAACAGTACCTAAATTAGGGTCATATCATCTTAATTAATTTGGATTATTGAATGATTTGTTTCTTTGGTGAGCTAAGGGAAAGGTTACTTTCTTGATTTGGAGTCATCCAAATTAACGTCTTTGAAATAGGTGGTTTGTTAAGGTCACAAAATTACCTTTTTACAGTTTAAATACTTTTGTTGATTAAATTATTAAGTTACAGTTAAGAGTTCTAAAAAATCAGTTAATACTAACAAAATTAATCAATATTTTGTATTTTATCTATTTTTAATAATTATTCTTTATATTTTTAAATTCTCTTAATACCAATAAGATATAGTAGCAAATGCCATAAAAATAATTGGTATTTCCACTAAAGATATGTTTTTTAAAAGGTTTAATGGCAAAAAAAAACCAAACCTTTACGATTGGTTGCAATTATATCCAAACCTTTTAATTTTTGCAATAATATCCAAATTGCACTTTTTATGTGAATTTTTTTGAGTTTTTTTGCCATTTTTGGGGACTTTTACTATATTATTATACATCAAAACATAATAATATTCTAATATCTTAATTGAAAACAACATATTTAGCCATCAATTTGACTATTATTGCTATAAAAAATGCAATTTGGATATTATTGCAACAAAAAAATGTAATTTGGATATTATTGCAAAAATTAAAAGGTTTGGATATAATTGCAACAAGTCGTAAAGGTTTGAGTTTTTTTTGCCATTAGGCCTTTTTAAAATGAGTACTTTATATTTTATCAATCAAATATTAGAAAATTAAAATATAACAACTTGATTATATTAATAATATGTTGCAACCTAACAAAATTATTATATGACTTAAATAATATAAAAAAATATAAGAAATTAATTCATAAATTTTCAAAAAGTAAATGATTAAATACAAGTGTAACAATTTACAAACTAAAATACTATGTTTTGTGACCTTAACAACAACACTCTGAATCCTGAAAGGGCATCCAAATATTAGTATATTTTTCTTAATTGCCAATTACTATTAACATACTCTCTGGAATTTGTAATGCGTTTTTTCTTGATGGACCACATTTCATTTTCATCTTTTGTATTTCCTTTAATTATCTTTTTCTACTGTCCCTTTTAAAACATTTGCTAGACTTTTTTTCTAAAGTTAAAAGGTAGTACATTGGAAGCTGCAAATTATACCTTGTGTTTTTGTCAGATGTTAATTTCGAACTTCTTTTGCCTAATAATCCAATAGTTTAACATATTTATCATTTTTAACAATATTAACTGAAAAATTTAATTTTATCAATTATAATCTGATTTGAGAATTTTTAGTTTAAACTAGCAATTAATTAAAAATGGCACTGGTGAGTAAAATAAAATTAAAACTATTAAATTAAACAATTTAGTTATAACTCATGTAAGAAAATTTCTTAAAATTGAATAATTGTTAAATTTTTAGTTCACTATTTTTAAGTGTTGGTGAGGAATTAGGGATGAGCATAAATCGAACTGAACTGAATCGAATTAAAATTTATTTTGGTTTGTAATTCGGTGAAAACGGTTTGGTTCTGTGGGTAATTTTGAAAAGTTTGGAGTTCGGTTAAGGGGTCAGTTTGGAGAATTGTAAAATTGAAATAACTGAAAACCCAACCTAACCGAGTTTTTCAAAATCAAAAAGGATTTTTTTAACTTTAAATCAAAATTTTAAGATTTTTTTTTTTATTTTACCTAATCTGTAAATAAATTCAAACCGAATTTTAAAACTAAAACCAAACCAAACTGACTAAAAATTTCGATATTTGGTTTAAAAAAACTACGATTCAGTTGAAGATTTTAAAAATTTCACCATAGTTATCTTTTATCGATTTAAACCCGACCGATGCTAGGCGTGGAATGAAACTGTGATAAGGGCAGTCTACCCTACCACCACCACCACTAAGGAAATTTGTGTCCACCTTCCTTTATTTTTCTTCACCACCACACCATTCTTATTATCTCACTTAATCATTTGCCCTAATCTTCACTTAATGGCTAATTAATGCTTAAACAAGGTCCCCACCTACTTTTTTCTTTCATAATTTAGTATTTGGACAAAATTATAGATTAGGGGTACCATTTTTTCTATTTGAAAGTTATATGAAGCCAAACACTATACGTACCATACACACGTAATTTATGTGCTAATTTTGTGATTAAATGAATTTAACCTAAAGTTATTCAATCAAAGAAAAAAGAAAATTAATACTTAATTAATTATCATAAGGATACTTACAAAGGTGGGTGTGTGATGAAAGGCTGCGATTAAGGGGTAAGTGAGGAGTCACATTCTCCTTGCGATTCAGTGGGGACCATGCCCGTTCATTTAGTCCCATTCTATGCTCTTTGTCATTAGGCTTAGTAATTCAAAAATATTTCAAATTTTAGATTATTTTTATTTACAGTCTAATTTTTTGAAAATGTTAATATTAATTTAATTCCAATAAACATATATTGATAATTATCAATTAAGCATATTAATTTTAAAATGCAAGATTTTTTTATTTTTTTTATTTGTGATCAAACCCAACATTTTTCAGTTGAAAAATATTTATTAAAGTTAGATTACTATTAATAAAATTAAAAGATTTGATCATTAAAAGAAAGATTTGATATTTTTTCTTTGAAAAATTGAATAGACAGCTATAATCAAAATTAGGCAAGACTTACCATTTTAAAAAAAATTGGTCATAAATAAAAAAAGTTAAAAAAGATGGAGGATTTTTAATGTTTATTATTAATGAAAGAAGTTCAAATCAAAATTTTGAAAAATTGCTTAATTAAGTGTATAGAGATTTTGTTATACCTTTTACTATAAAGTAATTTTTTTCCTTCTATTTTTAAGGGAAGCGTTTGTGGAAAAAAAATTAAACCGACAGCTAATAGAATGTTGTCATTGCTTATATCATTTGAACTATAGTTTATTGGTTATATTTTTTTTTCAAACAATACCTTCTAGTGGCTCATAGTATTTTAAAAGACATTAATACATAGTTTTTAAGGTGTTTTTCTTTAAATAAAAATTTGTATATAGTGGTATAGGAAACAATAAATAGATTAAAAACTAAAGTAAAATTATGCTAAATCTTGATTAGACAATATAAACATATAGGACCACTATGAAAAATGAAGAAGAATCTAAAATGAAAAATATAGATGAACAAATATTGGAGTAGGACCTGCAGATCCCCTAATCACCAGAATTATCTTTTAATTATGGAGTTAGTGATATATGTCTCCCACGCCAATTACCATTACCATTAGCAATTTAGCATTAGCATAAGCTAAATTGTTCGTTTAATTTCCAGTATTACTCGTTTTCCTCATTTCTGCAGTCTATGGGAAATAATTATAGCCTTTATGTGTAATTAGAGCAAATTAAATGTCATCCTCAGTTCAATTATTTATTTAGGGTTAATGTTATAAATTCACGAACTTTACATGTTTTTTCATTTAAATCACGCAGTTTAAATTTTCTCATTTACATGCACGAACTATCATTTTTTCTCAAATTCATGCATAGTGCTGAGGTGTCACGACTCCATTGGTGTAATTTGCTGAGGTATAGGTCATTTTATACCAATGAATGAGTGCCACCTCAGCACCGTGCATGAATTTGAGAAAAAATGGTAGTTCGTGTATGAAAATGAGAAAATTTAAACTGCGTGATTAAAATGAGAAAACGTATAAAGTTCATGATTGTTTTTGACATTAACCCATTCATTTAATAGCTGGATCTTGATATGAATAAGATTTTTATATATACTTCAAACGTGGATAAAAGAGTTACTGTTCATAGACTACCTACATTTTTTAAGATGATTGCCAGATCTTTTACTCTAAATTGCTCCTCTAATGTTGATTAATATTTTGTGTAGTCTTGAATCTTGCCTAATTTTTCTGTGTTTAGAAATTAGATTTCTATTTATACAAGATAATTGTAATTTGGTAGCTTATTTAATGGCTGAAAAATCATTTTGAATGAATGTTTTGCAGTACCATTATTTATTTTTAAAACGACTCGCTCTTTATTGTCAAAGAAATGCACTTTTTTTTACTGAAGCTCATATATATCTTTTGATAAGAAAAATGAATAATATCAATAATAATTAATTAAAAAAGTTTAATTACAACTTCTGTGATGGAGATAGTTTATGGCAAAAAACAATTGTCCTACTTATACTAGGATTTTGGTATAATATAATGCCAAAAGTCTTAATTTTATGAAGTAGTATATCAAAGTGGTTGGAATATTGACTTGGTAAAAATTAACCATATATATCTTTGAATTCAAATAACTTGTACAATTAGTTATTCCAAAATTGTAGAATCAGAAGATCAAAAGAGACAATCACAAATAAACACAGGAATTGTGATTCTCTCAACTTGTGGAGTTGTTAATCCATAGTATTGGTGAGTTGGAAACTTGTTTATCTAACAATAATAATTATATCTATAATTATATCTCATGTGAATTGCACTTTTTATATGAATTTTTTTGAATTTTTTGCCATTTCTTAAGAATTTTACTATATTATTATACATCAAAAAATAATAATAGCCTATTATCTTAATTGAAAACAACAAGTTTAGCCATCAATTTAACTATTATTGCTATAAAAATGCAATATTGATATTATTGCAACTAAAAAATGCAATTTGGATATTATTGCAACTAAAAAATGCAATTTGGATATTATTGCAAAAATTAAAAGGTTTGAATATAATTACAACAAGTCGTAAAGGTTTGGATTTTTTTTACCATTAGGCCTTTAGCATATATGCATCTACAACAATATGCATCTATTAGGTATCTTGCGACACTTGTCAATCCATAATTTACCCGATAGTGTAATTAGAATTTTTTTGTTAACTGTGTTGAGAATAAATAATTATACAATGCAACAGTATGTCACGTCATTCATGCAATAAATTAACAAGACGTTTGTAGTATTAAAATAATTCATGATAATAAATAAACAATAATTGAATCTTTTAATATCATAAATTTTTATTGGTTTGCTGCAAATTGACGTAGAGCAGCTGTTATATGAAATAAATACCTGTTAATTGTTTTTTTAGCTCATGCTGTTTTCTCACATCAACATACAATTCTAAGCGGTAACTTTTAACTTTTATAGATTCATCATTTGGTACTCTAATTTTTGTTTTTATTATGTTAGTCAAAAGTTAATTTGTGCCGAGTAAATTACATTTATTTGGGGTAGGTGCTTCCTTCAGTGGAAGGGATCAGCAAAATAAGAGTGTTCGATTCTTTAGTGAAGTAATGGGTTCAAACGTTAACCCTTCATTCATTACTTTAATTAATTAAATGCATTATTCTTAAACACAAAAGTCATCACTTAGTATAGTTTAATCAGTAGCTAATCATTTGTTAGTCCATTGGCTTTAGGAGATACTCTCCAAGAGGAGATACCAGCTGACCAATTCTTCTAGTCGAAAAATTACAAATCCATCCCTTTAGAATTTGATATTTTTAATATCTTTCTACTAACAAATGAGTTCTTACCTAGTCTCCTTTTCTTTTCTTGAAAAATTTGGATACCATAAATAGAGAACATCAAGTGAAGGCCTCAATGGCTGAGAAATACATAATGGGAACCCGTTTTCATTGAGGCACTGTGAGATTGGAGGACGGAATTTAAAAATTCTTCTATTTAGATTGAATATAAAAATATTGTATCACTTGAAAAATTTGTTTATCTAAAAATTCTTCAATCTAAACGGTGCATTGATGTTAGTAATTCATTTCCTCCCATGAATATGATGATAATCATTTGTATTAAGTCATAATCATTTGTAGAAACAGTGAGGTAGTGGCAAGAAAAGAAATTAGGCATCTTTATCAAAGGATATGCTACCCAATTCTATTGGATTTACTTTTGCTCATACATGAATATGGTCCTGCTTTTACTTTTTCTTTGATCACCCGCTTAATTAACTTTCTCTTAGTTAACAAAAAAAAATTAATTTTCTCTTGGGTGAACTGTAGGACCTCAAAAAGGATCTTCATGACTCTTGCCATTACAAGAACCATAAATTCTTCTTAACATCTTGTTATATACATACTTTTAAGGCCAAATGTTATAAAACGGCCAAACCTTTCACAAACCTTTCACAAAAGTCCTGACCTTTCAATTTTGTCGATTTTGGCCAAAAACTGATTATTTAGTTTCACAAAAATCCTGACCTTTCAATTTTGTCAATTTTGGCCAAAAATGGATTATTTGGTTTCACAAAAGTCCTGACCTCTCAATATTTGGCATGCCACATAGGCGTCACATAGGCGCCACTTAGGCAAATTGAAATCAAATTGAGAGTTGGCCACAACTGAAACCAAATAATTTATTTTTGGCCAAAATTGACAAAATTGAAAGGTCAGGACTTTTGTGAAACTTTTATAAAAAGTTTGGCCTTTTTACGACATTTGGCCTACTTTTAATCTTACAAGAAACGCAGTATTACATTCTTATAAATCAACAATATGTTCAACACTACTTGGTAACAACATGGGTAACAATTAAGAAATCCAAGGTACAGAAACAAATAAAGAGGAAAATTGGACTCACCGAGCAGATTATTATAGAAAGCTGAAATTACTGCATCTGCATAATCAATGACTCAGAATAAAAATGTAGCAGCACATTGATAAAACAGGTGCAGTTATAGTTCACTCTTCCGAGGGACGCAGCCCAACAGCAACTAGCTTATATAAAACCTACGTCTAACATCATAAACCGCCGAAAACAACAACAACAATGAATAGGTAGAAACCTTTGGCTGACTACTGACTAGTATAAGCGTCCCCTACACTCACTTGTACCACAGTAGCATGGTGACTTCTTTATCTTCCCATCAGAACCAATAACACTATCGAGTGCATAACCATAGTCATATGCGAGTTCCTGCTTGCAAAATTGAATAATACTTATAAAAATTGCTGGTGACATATTAAAGATAATGAATAAAAACAGATCATTTTGAAGTTAAAAATTAGCCATTGTTAATAGGACACTTGAAACAAGAAGCTTAAAACCCAATTTAATTGGAAGTGAAAGGAAGAACAAAATGGTGGAGATACCTGCAAAGGAGGTATGTCATCTGCAGCAAACAGCACGATACGGGCAAACCTAATATCATGGCAGGAGCTCAAAACACACTGGACAAATAGATTAGGGTCACAGCTGTGATTAATAAATCTGGTGACATTACTATAAGAACCTCCATCTATGCAAAATTCTGTCTCATTTTGTGCTTTATTTACAAGATAATGCCCATGTTTGGATACATCGCCTTGTCGCCTCTGCACAGTAAAATTAATCAAAAATAACATCAAAAAATAATTCACAGAAATTGAAATTGAGAGAAAACTGTAGGAACATAAAAAGAACAAATAAACCGGAGTACAATGCAAAGAGTCTCGAAGGAAAGATGGTTACGGGTCAGACTGGCTCTGTGACCAAGAGTTTGCTTTATCGAATTTTAAGAACCAAATGAGATGTAATTAACACACTACGATTGAAATTCAATATCACCAACGTTTTCAATATTGATGGTTGAAATATTATTAATCCACATAATTTGCACCTAACATTCAAAACTCAGCATATGAAGCAAATGCAACAGAGAAATAGAGTAATTTCATGCTCCGTTACTATACTGCTAAAAGCGACATGGAAATGCCACTTTTTTGGAGTGTTGTAGAAGTACCTCTCGTCCCTCTATTCCATGCATCGTATGCCAGCAATCAATCTCAAAAATGTAGTCATTCTCGGAGACATTTTCCAAGTCTGCAGACCGCATAAGAACTCCTATGTATTCACACACAAAAGCACCTGAAGGAATTAAATCCCGAGATCTAACGGCCCATCCTTTGTTGCGTGTACGATATACCTGTTTAAAAAGAAACGCTTCCTATAAAATGAAAGAGCGTCTTAATATTGGAAGGATGCTTCTAGATTGTATAGCTCGAATACCTCAAGCCGGTATTTTATTCCCCTTTGAGAAACACGGTTGATGCAATTTGGTCCACAACCACATCCTGGACCACATTCAAATACCACATCCTTGGGTTCAATCAATCTGAAGTATAACATTCAAAACAAATAATTGGATGAGGTGAGAATATCGTCAATAGTGAAAAATAATGATGCATCACAGTATTGCAGCCTTCTAAAGGAGCAAAAATAGCAAGAATTAGAAAAATGGATCCCATTTGAAAGTCTCATAAATTCAGTCATTTTAGCAATATGAATTATCTGCTTGACCATTTGTGAGCACGAGGAACAAAGAAAATTAAAGGCATAGCCTATCAATAAATTTATTATGTAATTTCAGTCCCTCAAACTTATGATGAGAATTATTTAGATACCCATTTTAGTCCGCAGAAGTTGGCAACTACAACCAACAAGTTTCATGAATGAGTATACACCTTTTCTGGCAGACATCAAACTGTGGTCAACAAAAAAATTGGATAAAATTGCAACAGAAAATGAATAGAAGATACATAAAATAGCAAGTTATATACTTTAATCAATGATTTTCAAATATGACTCCACATTGATCAAACACTGGAAATATTCCAATAAAACAGCTAAACAATATTCTCTATGGACCATAATGCAACTCTTACCTGCCACCATCTTCTTCGCACACATATGGAAAGTCGGAACCATTGAGTCTAGCGCAGCAGCAAGTCTTTGGATTTGTACAGCTTCCTTTGCAATTGCATCCAGAAGGACTTGAGGGAACAATTACATTGCTGGCAACTTGAATAGATTTAATATATGTAAAGTCTGAAATTTAAAAATTTGTCATCAATAATTACCATATTAATAATTGTATCTGACTAATAATTGAGACCAGGCGATAAACTAGAGCAACCTAAAGGCATAGAAGAACCAGAAAAGAGTTAAGAAAGAAACCAGCATATTCCCCACCCCTGTCAAAATGAGAATAAGGAGCAGCAAATAGCATGTATCAAATGAAAAATGTTATACCATGCATGGGAGAATTATTGCCTTTCTGGGGGCTGGAAATGCTATGGGAAGAAAGTCATATGTAAATCCAAACACATGACCCTGATAAAACAGTATGTTAAAAATATCTTCATTGTGCAGAAACATAAAAGCCATTTGTGCCGATGTCTAATGGTGCATTATGCACATGGCACCATAACAAGCATCTTTAACATATGGTAGCACATGAAAGAATAGCAACTAACTAATCTTTTAAGTGCATTCCTTTGCCACAACTAACTGATAAAATTGTCATTGAAAAGTTCACACAACTTCAAGTGTAATGACTTTATGGATCAAAGGTTAGATAATCAAATTATTTTCTTAGAATTCATTTTTTCTGTCATTAGTAAAAACTGAAAAGTGAAAAGAACTACCCTGCTTTGTGAAACCAAAGATCGAGAATAATTGCCAGGTAAATGCTATCCATTTTATTTTAGGCTTAATGGTTTAAAAAAGCCAATCATTTCCAACCTTTTGCAAATATATACAAAACTTTCAAAGTTTGCAAATTTATCGCGATTCGATAATTTTGTCGTAAATCTCTACAATTTTTCCCGATCAATTACTACCAAATTGAATTATATACTAACAACGCTTTATTTAGCAAAATCCATTTTTCAAAATTGCAAAATTTAACTTTTAATCAAAATAAAAAATTCAAGAGTAATTGCAAAATCAAATTCTAAATTCTCTACCTATCGAAGTTGAAGCAAAAAAAAGCAAGTTTGAATCTCAAAATAAAATAAAAGGAAAATGGATATTACACTGGGTTGAGAGATTGACACAATTAACTTGATTGAAAAAATTGGAAAGATTTCCAATGAAAATATCAAATTATTATAGATATACAAACTCTGAAAGCTTTGAATAGATTTGCAAAAAGTTGAAAAGGTCTGATTTTTTTTTGGCACCATTACACCTTTATTTTAAGCACACGGGTCAACCTCATCCAAATAGAGTTTCTTAAGCATATAGGGGGTGTGCATCGGTTAGTTTGGTTACCGAACCGACCCTAAATAAAAAAACCAATCAGTTTTGGCTAACTAAAAACTGAACCGAAATAAGAGGGGAATTTCTGTTCGGTCGGAAGCCAATATATAATAAATATGACAACTTGTAGAGTGTATTGCTCCTAGCGCAGTGGAAGAGTCCACTTTGGATTTGTTAACTGTCCTAAGTTCGAAACTTATTGAAAACACTACGTTATATTTTTTAAGATAAACAAGAAAAGTAAAGATTGGAAAGATAAGAATCGAACCTTACACCTAAATATCCCTCTACCACAGCACCACTCTCACATATTGTACAAATCCCAAACAATTTTTTATATATAATATCATTTCAGTAAAATACTACTAAAGTGTCCCCGCCGTGTCCCCTCTCTTTGAACAAATGTCGGGACACGGGATTTTCCATGTAGGGTACTTGTCCCCGCCGTGTCCCCCTAGATACGGCACTCAAGAGGAGTGTCAGTGCTTTATAGGTCTAAGTCTACAATTCACATATCCAAATCCTCTTAGTCAGGGACGACAAAGCCGTGAACTACTTATAAGGGACGATCTTTTTTAATTTAGTGGAGGAATAAGGTGGTCAATATATCAAAAATGAGTCTAATATGCGTGATTGGGATTATTAATATACTATATTAACGTAAAACAAATCCAAAAAGTAATCAATCGCCCACCATTTTGTGCATGTGGCTTCAGCTTATTCTAATGGGAGTTGCATCCCCTTTCTCCCTAGCATACTCATTACAAATTCTATCCAGTGTCATATGTCCACATATATCTAAATTTTCACCTTCGCCACGCTCATCTTAGAAATGAGTTATCTTTTCATCGCCCAACATCTGCTTCCATACATCAGATTTCTAATAGAATCCTCTTCCACAATGACATAGCAATTACTAAAAAGATAATAATTAAAGCAGCACATCAAATGTAAACTTGAGGATAGACCATATTTTATATCTTTGTGAACTGTCAAAGTTGATGCAACCAAAAGATAAAAAGATTACCCAAACTCATTTTGAATTAGCTAAGCAACCTTTTTCCCACCAATTAAACAATTTTAATAGACCAAATCTTTCGTTACCTTCTATGTTTAGTTGGTATATCTTATTAGATTGACTCCAACAACTGTAGCTACATCAGTTGAAAATTGACAGCTTCTACGAGTGGAGCAATAAAATATTCTTCCACATGCAGCATACGTATTGCAACACTAATAACTAGTAAGAAATGCATATTAATGCTGTGGTAACAAACAAAAGTGCACTTAACATTAACATGCATACACAAGCAAAGCTATTCAGAAACAAAAGAGAAACTTATCTTAGATGTGCTCTAATGAAGCATAAGTCAATAGGTACTCGCCTGTAGGTGCAAGAGGAGGATCAATCAAATTGGTAACTGGTATAGGTATATCTTCTTTGCCATTAGATATGTCCTCACACACATAGCTAGGAAAATAAAACACGTAAGTTAGTTTATATGTTGTGTGCAATATACATGAAAATCAAATGTCATTTGATTATTATATTCCATACCCCCGAATTCTAGACGATGCTCTTGTACGTCCAAAATAATCCTATAACCAAACCAGCAAACAAGTTTGACTTGTGTGAAATGATAACCAAGTTAAATAAATCAAAAGATGCCAAAAAAAATAACATCAAAAATACATGCATGTGATAAGCAGATCTGTACAGCAGCGTATATCACTCTATTAAGCTACATTTCAGATTAAACAAGCAAGGACTCATAGAATAAGCTCACTATAATAAATCTCCATGCCCAGCAAAACAAAAGTATTAACTTTTGAAGCCGATAGCAATTACATAACCTCCTTAAACGTTGCCCAAATTAATCAGTTCAACAAAATTATGTTTCGGAAATCGAAAATAAGTCCAGCTGATAGTTTAAAAATCACCTAAAAGAAAGCAAGTGGGGTAGGAAGGAAGAACAACAAAGGGCAAGATCCTCAATAAACCATAAGCAACCTGCTGACCAAGGACCCCCCCCCCTATTTAAACACATTCATTGGTTAGCTATTGAGTGATAATACTTAACTCAACTAAACCTCAGTTCAAACTAATTTGGAGCTACTTACATGGATCCCTTTCTCAAGTTTTATCATCTTAAATAGTAGGTGAGGGCTATCAAATGAATAATACAAAATTTTAACTTCATAGAACTTGTATTGCATAAAAGAGAACTAGCTAAAGATCAGTTTTAGAAAAACGTGAAAAACCTTTCAAGAAAATTTAAGACCACTTAATTCTATTCATTCAAACAGAAGATCCTTTAAAAGTGCAATCACTCGATCAAAGCATGGATAATACTTATTAAGAGTCCTGACCTTTTGTTTCACTCTTGCACCAGCACTCTGACACATATGATCAGCCACAAATTTCTTATAACCCATTGATTTCAAATCCTCACCATTCTCTAAATGCATTATTTCAGCATTTTCATATTTATCTGCAGATTTAGACGTCACCCAGCTTGGGGTGTCTGGATCGCATATGTCCTTCCTAGCAACATTTATTATACATTTCTCTATCACCCAATCAAAGATAGCTTTTTTCTTTACAGAGTTATTTTTAGGAGAATGTAATTGCATCCTTTGATCATTGTTGCTACAGACGTGATCTTTAGAGGAATTCAACTTTATATTGTGATTACTGCCATAATACAGTTTTTTGTCTTCAGTTTTTCCGTCACGATGGTCATGTATAGTAGCATCCACCAGCCCATTTTCATTACTGTAGTCTAGCCTTTTACCTAATATTATACTTTCACTTCTTTGACCAACTGTTTGCTGCAGAGGAGATACATCTAACCTCATTTTAGGAACTTTTTGCAAAAATTGCTCTCTTACATAAATGTCAGCTTTATTTTTTTCCATATCCGCGTTTTCATTAAGAGAACTCGATTTTCTCTTCCAATCATCATCTTCAATTCTTCTGTCATGTAAAAGATCTTTAGAAGCATACGATTTCCGCCTCTGGACACTGCCATAATATGGCCTTTTGTTGACAGGTATACCTCTAAATCTAGGACTAAGCCTCCGGTTCAAAAGAGATCTCTCTGACCCTATCTCTGGAGCATGTGGGGAAATGTTATCTGTTGCAGTGACAGCTTCTGAAGTATGTGACCTCTTCCTCGTGACACTACCATAAAATGGTCTTTTGTCTTTGGGTATGTTTTTAAGTCTTGGGCTAATTCTCTTTTCCAGAAGAAATGCTTCGGACCTTAGCTTTTGAACTTTTTGAGCAACTCTCTCACTGATAGATTGAGTAAGTACATCGCATTGAGCTTCTTGTTCCGTAGAAACATCAGTGGAAATGTTGCTTTCGATATACTCACTACCCATCAATTGACTCCAACCTAAGAAATCTACATGAAGAAAATAACAGCAATGATTATGTTCCAACACTCAACTCCTCCAAATTCCACTAAAAGAATATGACAATTAAACATAAAAGAGACAATGCTGTCACAAAGCAAAAAAAAATGACAACCAATCTGATTCTAATTTGGAAGCATAAAAATAATGAAGCAAAAGGCGAAATCTCTAAAGAAAAAACAATTGAAAAATAAAATTAATCAAACAAGCATTCAAAATAGAATTACCTAATTGAGACTTATGCAGCTATAAGCAATCACTAGTGGGACACTATAAGGCAATCATTTGTAGAATAAAGCATTTAAATCAAAAATTATAAGCTCGAGACAGTTGAGATTAACATAGTGCATTAACGTACATACATTAGCATTAACAAATAAAAGCAGAGATTAAAATGGATAATTAAAATTAGAAAGGGAGTAAGAGATAACTAACCATTCGATTAGATTAGAGAGCGAGAGCGAGAGAGTGTTGCATGGAGAGGTTCAAACTAGGGTTTCTTTATGAGATTTGAAAATGGGAGTGACTCGGCGGGAAGGAATGAGTTGGGAGAAATAAATGAGTGCAGTGTGCAGCAAAAGCCCTTGGCACGTAGTCCCCACTGCCCAGTCTCGTATTTTTACAGCAGCGTCATTTTTTACGAGGTATCTGCTCTTACTACACTGACCAAACCAACCCATTTCTCACACGCGCTGCTAGCTTCCATCTGCTATTGGTGGTTCCGTTTATTCTGTTTATTTTTGCTATGAAGCCGTTGGAAACATGGGCCTATTTACGACCTCAGCCCATAATGTAAGCTTCCTCGTCCAGCGTCCTAGACAGATATGTGAAGCCCGATACCAGGCCTGGTTTGTTGGACAAGGCTTTTTATTCTTTAGAGGTTCTTTTTTGAGAAAATTACACCATATCCCTCAAAATCTCAAAAGTTTACGTTAGTGACTCAACTTTTTTTTTCTTGCAAAAATCTCTCAATTTTAAAATATTCTTTTCATGCCTACCTTTTTATATTTTTATTCCTATTTTATCCCTCACTTGTATATTACCATTGTTTGTGTAATACACACAATCAATTCCTTTTTTCTCCTCTGAAAACCTATTATGGACGACACTATACATCATTCATGGTCGGCAATAGTTGGTCGGCGAGCTGTTGTGATTCTATTATTGTTTGGTTGTTCCTTTTCTCATGTTTCTAGTCCTCATATAATCTATGTTTAATGATTAGAGTTTGGGTTGGTGTATATGTGTGGTTGGTTGGTGGTTGGGCCACTGGGTTCGAGCGGCAATGATCGGACTGCCGGTGATCGAGGTGGTGCAGCTGATGGTCGATTTCAACATTACAGGTTAATATTATCTAGATCGGTACAAAGTGGTTGATTTCAAAATTCCAATTGAAATTGATAATAGATTGAAATTGATTTCAATTTTGTAATTGATTTGTTGATGTTGATTATTAATTGAATTGAAGTTTTTTATTTATGGTGTAGAGAGATTTGAAGTTTATGAAAATCATAGAAATCAGTGGATAATCTCTTCTTTCCAAAGCTCCGACGGTCGGTGACCGAACTTGAATTGCTACTTAAACCGTGTCCTGTTTGTTTTAAATTTCCATTATGTTTTCATTCTTCATGGATTTGTCCACACCTGCTCTTTATTTGCTACAATGTGCTGTTCATTCTCTTGTTTTAATAAATGATAGTAGAATTGATAATTATAAATAAACCTTTTTTATTAAAATGGAAGCAAATGAGGTGTTGTTGTTGATAGTGAATTTTGATGCCACTCTATGAAATTGATTAATTTCTGCATCTGTTATTATTATCTTCGTTGAAAAATCCCAAAATTCCATTTAATTCATTACTAATATGTGTTTTTAATTGTCATTTTAAATAATTTAATAATGGATAAGTTAGCAGCTTAACAATTCATTTGATTATATGAGTTAAGCTTGATGAAGGTACTTGCGATTGCGTGTTTATAGCCATCAATACAGAAACATATGAAGTTTTAAGGAACTATTTGCATAAGCAATTTTTTTGGATTCATTAAAAGTTAGTTTACCCCATTTTGCTAATCAACTACAATTAGCACAAAGTTATCAGTTTGGGTTCTTTTTGCCTAGAATGATATTATTTTAGTTAGAGTTTGTGGTCGAAATTCAGTCATCTTTTCTATTGACTAATGGCCAGATTTGTTTACTTAAACTTGTGTGTTTATTCAAAACGTTACCAACTAAAGTAAATTCTTAATAAGCCGATTATAGTTTTAAAATAAATCTATTGATAATTTATACTATTAAAACTAAATTTATAAAATGACAAATAAACTAGTGGTTTTTTAAAAGTAAACTAATTAAGTTTTTATAAAAATTAAATCAAAAGTAAATTTAAAATGAAATTAGTATAGTATTTGACAGTGTATTTATAATCAAAAATCAACTTGATGTGAACCTGATGTGAACCTATATCAACTGAACTATCTTAATTCAATTTTTAATAAAATTTGTCGTCTTACTTCTCTCTACAATCTTAACTGACATTTTATACTGAGATATTTTGAGATTTAGTGTAATATACAAATTGAATATCTCTTTAAGTGAAATGTATTCGATAGTTTATAAAACCGCAAATCAACCTTATGTGAACCTTATGTGAACCTATATCAAATGAACTATCTTAATTCACTTTTTAATAAAATTTGTTTTGGTACTCTTTACTTAACTGACATTTTATATTGAGCGAATTTTGAGATTTAGTTTAATATACAAATTGAATATTTTTTTGAAGTGAAATGTACTTGATAATCTATATAAGCAAAAATCAACCTAATGTGAACCTATATCAACTGAACTTCCTTAATTCAATTTTTAATAAAATTTATCTTACTGATCTTTATAATCTTAAATGATATATTATATAGAGAGAATTTCATTTAGTGTAATATACATATTAAAAATCTCTTTTAAGTGTACTGAATTTGATAGTTTATAAAACCGAAAATCAACCTGATGTTAACCTGATGTGAACCTATATCAAATGAACTACCTTAATTTATTTTTTTAAAAAAAATTGTCTTACTGCTCTTTACAATCTTAACTGATATTTTATATAAATAAAATTTTGAGATTTAGTGTAATATACAAATTAAATATCTTTTAAAAGTGAAATGTATTTGATAGTCTATTAAACTAAAAATCAACCTGATGTGAACCTGATATGAACCAATATCAACTGAACTAAAAATCAACCTGATGCGAACCTGATATGAACCTATATCAACTGAACTACCTTAATTTATTTATTTTTTATAAAAAAATGTCTCACTTCTCTTTACAATCTCATATGATATTTTATATATGAAGAATTTCAAAGATATAGTCTATTGTAAGAATTGAATAACTGTTTTTAAGTGAAATATAATTGACAGTCTATAAAATCATAAACAATAAGAGAAAACTTACAATTTACAAATAATCAGAACTTAAAAGTGATATTAACTTTATGAAATTTGCATATAGTGACTAATTACATAAATAAAACACCAATTCAAATTACCAAATAAGATATAATATATATAATATAAATAAAGCAAAACAAATTGAAAAAATAATTAAGATGTTTGACATCAGGTACTTAAATTCCATTAACAATGGAAATATGAACCAATACACCAACAATTTCCACTACAACCACAACACCAGCTTGTGGTAATCCTCCAAATTTAACCACCGCTTGTATCTTTGTCTCTGCCGTTTCAATCTCTTACTTTGCCGTTTTAAGCCCTCTCTTCACTGTAACTATTTCTTTCTCCACCGTTTCAAGTCTTTTGTCCGCCATTTCAAACTCTTCTCTCAGTAATTCCTTTACTCAAGTCTCCGTATTCTTCAGCTTCTATTGTAAAAGATGCTCCTTTCTTCTTTCCCTCAGTTGCTCCGGCCGCCGTGCCTCCTTTACTCATCTTTGATTGTTTAACTTTTTTCAATATCCTACTGATTGATGCTTTCCATAAATTGTGTAACCGGAGACCATGAAACAGATGTAACGGTCGAAGAACGTTTGCGTGATCTATGAATAGCCGGCGAAGTCCGGTAGCAGTCGATGGTGGATACAGATCTAGTTGTAATAGGTAGAATGGTTTTAGATCCAAGAATAAAAAGACGACAAGTGATCGTCCATACCCCGTCGGACCGTCATCGAACTGCCATCCCTCTACCGGACCACCGTTGTAGCTCCGCCGGAATGCTACATCGATAAAATGAAACTGAGTTATCCATTGAGTAATGTTAAATTGTTACAGATGTTGATTTGGTTAAAGGTTATAATTGTCTTATTTTCTTTTGATTTTGGTTCATTTTGGATTATGAGGGATTTGTGAAATGTTTTTGATTTTATTGAAAGATTACTGCAAAAATGAAAAACCTGAGGTAAAAACATTAGATATGGTCAATTTTAGGGGATTTGTGTAGATTACCCTTCTTTTTTTAGGAAACTCCTATAAATAAATAAAGAAGTTTTTTCAGCTAATTAATATATATTTTTTTTTGAGAAATTTAGCTTAACTAGTGTCGCTTTACGTGTTTCACATGTGGCTCGTAGTGTGACTCGTCAAATTATCAAATAAAATTTAAAATAATAGTTGATTTGGAGTAATTTTTCTTATTAAATACTTAAGACGACGGTTTTAATTATTTAAAAAATTTAACTTGGTACTCAAGTTTTATATTATAGATAAAAAGTAAAAATTAAAATAGTAGTTAACCGAAATAATTTACCTTATTTAGAATTATATACAATAAAAAATAATTAAAATAGTAAGCATTTAATAGTCAAAATAGTCTATTTTAATTAGTACTTTATACAATTATCTCAACATAATAATTTATTTTAGTACTCTAACTTATCTTAATATAAAAATTTATTTTAGTTAGTACTCTAATTTTAATGATTATCTTAATAATTTTTAATTAATAATTAAATTTTATAAGTGAAAAAGACATTAACGTAAATGTACCTGCCCCCTCCCCCCATACGTGCTTTTATATATAATATAGATATAGATATATCATTAGACCTCTAAATTATAACTTTTTATTCTCTAAGAACTCTAAATAAATTTTGTATCCTATTGAATCTCTTATTATTTATTTGTTCTATTTAACCCTTCAATTTTAATTTTTTTTCCTATTTCTTTTTGTCTACCGTGGCAAAAACGTGTATTTTCAAACGCTTTAAAGCACGTAAAGGATGTCAAAAATGCATAAATTGTTCTATCCCTGAACTATACTATTTTATTTTATTTGACCCTTGAACTATTTTATTTTCCTACTGCGCACTAATTTTTTTAATTTTTACCTATTTAACTTCCTCACAAATACAATTATTTTTTTTAACCATTTTATGTCTGGCATGAATGACTATAAGCATATAAATTAATTTATATACGGTGACATGTAGTTTTTTTTTTTTAAGTAAAATTATTTTATATTTTAAGAATATTTTTATAAATTATTAACGACAGTATAAATAAAAAAAATAGAAAAATAAAAAATATTGAAATTTAGTCAAATAATTACATGATATATTTTTTTGTAAATTACATTTCAATAATAATAAAGGGAGTTTGTCTATTTTTAACGATGTTATCAAATATATAAATGTGATGATATTAAATAAAGATTTGATTGTTTAAAAAATTGTAATTTTGAGTGCATTTCATAAATTTTTAATATTAAAAAATTTAATACACCAGCTTTTAATTTTTTGCAATTTCATACTTAATGAATTTTTCAATTTTGTGTTAAAATTGGAAAACACACTAAATTACATGATTTTTAAAGTAATTAACCCTTAAATTATTATTTTTCAAATAATATATAAAATACATCACTTTTTATCTTAAATAAAAGAAATATATTCAGGCTTAAAATATTTTTGACCCTTAAATTTTATTTTTTTGTTCCTTGTGGCCTCTATACTATATTAGTGTTCCATTGAACTTTTTAACTATTTTTTTTGTTTAATTTAACGCCATATCAGTAAGGTCATATCAACAATTTTACCCACGTCAACGCGCGTTGTGTGCACGTTTCGAATAAGAGGTTAAATAGAAACAAAAAAAGTTAAGAGATACAATGGAACATAAAACTAATTTAAAGGTCGTAAAAAATAAAATAATATAATTTAGAGGTCAAATGATGTATTAAACAAAGTTTTTTTACCATCAATAAAGAAATTGAAGGGTTTTAAAAACACTAAATAAGGCCTATAACATTGGTATCCAAACAAACCATTGATCACTACCCGCCACCACCACCGCCTCCTTTCGGCCACAACCACCATCATCTGCTAACAGTCGCCGATAAAAGCTCATGGCCACTATATGACCAACGCTCCCCTACTGTAGGCCACCAACCCCATCGACACCAACAATCACCGATAGATACCGTTGGCCACCACCTCCAGCGTCCGGCCACCACCCCCACCTCCGACCTTCGCCCTTGCCTATAGTCATCGGGAGCAATCACCAGAGACTATCGGCCAATGTCGACTGTCGCTCCCGTATTGACGGCCACTACTGACTACCCCTACTGACAGTTATCGTCGGAAACTGTTGGCCTAAAAACTAAACTCTAAATGCTAATCCCTAAATATAAAAATAAATCTAGAAAAAAATATTTTTTTTTCATAAAATACTAATTTACTCAGAATCTTTTCATAAAATGGCAACTTCCTCAAAAAGTACTAAGTCAAAAGATTTGAGAAAGTTGGTATTTTTGAAAATATTTAGAGTGTTTGTATTTTTTTATATTTTTTTCAGTTATGTTTAATTTAATCAATAACATTTATAAATTTCAAGCTATTAAGTAAAAATTATGATCATCCAAAAAAATATGATGGACAAAAATATTTATGTAGACACAACATTATTTTTATTTAGTTATAGATCAGATGTATATTGTCTTGAATACATCAATTTAAAAGAATTATTTTTGTAATTAAATAGCTAAAAAAATTATATACTAAAATTATATTTAGCTATAAAAACAACAAACTCAACTTAATAATTTAACAAACATAATATTAAGTGAATATAGTAGAAATTTAAAAAAATCATTAATTTTTTTATAACTCCGATAAAATTTAAGAGGTAACTTTTTTTCTATAAAAAGTAAAAACATCTTAGAGGATAAAGGAAATTTGATGAAATCAATACTAGAAAAACTTATTTTTATTGTCTATTAATAAGTTTTTTGTTCTAAATATTATTTTATAAATTTAGATCCGAGATCTATTATTTTTTCCATAAATTTTTAATAATTATTTTCTCGTATTTTAATATTTATAAATTAACCACTCTTTATATATCAAGAAAAGTATTAATTATTTAAATTTAATAAATTCATAAAACTAATAGTAATTAATTTAAAAAATAGATTATTTTCCATCAAGTGGAGCTGCGCGTGAGAGAATATGCTCAAAAAATACGGTGCAACAAGACAAATATAGACTCCCAGAAAATTGGCGAACGGGTCTTCTGAATTCAATGTCAGTGGTCCACCTGATGAAGATTAGTAGTAATTCATCATTTTAAACAAATTTTAATTTTGGAAAGCACAAGTTTAAGAAAGAAAAGGAATAACACACGTGAGTTAAAGTAAAACGCAAGAGTGGGGAAGAATCTCAGGCCAGTCGTAGCAATAGATAGGGGGCTAAACCCATCTAGAGGCCCTTGTACTATAGCATTTTTGTTCAAAAAACCCCTGTACTATTTTTTTGTTATTCAAGTCCCTCTACTTACATAATTTTTGATTTTTAGGTCCTTTTTTGGTTTTTTCCAGTCCCTTTACTTACAATTTTTTTGTTCCTCCAGTCCCTCAAAAGGACCTAAAAATCGAAATTTTGCCAAGTACAGGTACCTGAAGAACAAAAAAATAGTACAAGGGCTTTTTGAATAAAAATGATATAGTACAAGGGCCTCTAGATGAGTTTAGCCTAGATAGGGGCTTAGGCCTGTAAATCAGCCAATCAGATCACGAGCTATTCCGCGCTCAGCTTAAAATAATACAACGGCATGGATCTCAAATTTTGGAAACGCACCATTTGAATTTAAATTTTTAAAATTCTTCAATTTAAGTAAATTTACAGATTTTAAATTTATAAAATCTGAAATTTAAAAATTTAAAAATCACTTTAAAATATTAATATATTATATAAATGATAAATTTTAACTTTCGACATCTCATATGAAATCTAAATAAGGGGGTGTTTGGTTCAGTTTTTAGATAGAGTTTTTAACTTTTACTTTTCAAAAAGTTCCAACAAAGTGTCTGGTGAGATTTTTTTTAAGAGCTTTTTGAAGTTTTTTAAACCTCTAATAGCTGCTGTTTGAAAAACTCTATTTTGGAACTTTTTGCCAACAGCTGATAGCTGTTTTAATTTTTTTAATTATTTAGACAAAATTATTCCTACTAGAATATATCGTTTTTTGAATATATAAAATTATTTAAATTATTTTTAAATACTCTAATTATTTATAAATTATATAAAATTATTTATTTATGTTAAAACAACTATAATTTATTTATTTTTAAAATAAATCATAAATTTATCCAAAAAAGTATCTAAATAAATTTAAAACTAAAAATTGTTTTTAATAAAAAAATAATTATTAATATTTTTATTAAATATTATATAATATATATATTTATAGTTTAATAAATAAAAACAAAAATTAAGCCCTTTACGGTCATTTTATACATAAACAAAAACAACTAATCAAATCTCACTAAACACGTGTGGTCTATCAGCCATCAGCTACCAGCCAAAGCTATCAGGTAAACCAAACAGACCCTACGAATTTTTAGAGGACGGTGTATTTTCAAAATTACAAATTTTTGTCCATTTCTTATCATATTTGATTGATTTTGTTTGAATTCATATACTTTATAAACTTTATGAATTATATTTATTTAATATTGCTCAATCCAAATAATGTCTAATAATTTATTTAAAAGGTATTCATCTTCTAAAATTGATTAAAAAACACCATTTTTTGTAAATGAAATAATGTTAACCATATAGCCGAACCAACGTTGCTGCCCCGGTTCAAATTTCACAAACTCCTAATGATAGAAGAAGTTTGTTGTGTGCTTATCTTGGTAAGGTCAAAACGACATCATTGCATTCCACCTTGTTCTTGTGTTTCGTCTCTAATTTACAGTGGAACTCTTAGTTGTTAATATTTTTATTTATAATGCTCTCTCAGGTTCATTTAAAGATTAAATAGGAGTTTGAAATGGCTGTTGCATGGAGTATTAGTTGAATTGCACATTTAAAAAGTTACACCAAAATGATTGAATAATATACATATATATACATTATATATAACTGAGGTTTGTTTGTTTTTGTTTAGTGTATTTTATATCAAGTTGCACATAGTTTTCTCAATTAATAACATTTGTATGATTATGATAAATTACTGAAAATAAAACATTAAATATTTATGCTCAATGAATAGAATAGGATTTATTGGAAGAGACAGGGTGAAGGGGTTCATTTGAACGGTTGGATTAGAAAGAAGAAGAACAATACCTATCATTGCACTCACATGCTCCTTTATTTCTTAATTAATCCATCAATCATTATCTTTGCTTCCTTTTCTATCTTTTCATTCAGCTCATTGTTTTTGTGTTCCTTGGACTTCACACATTGCTTCTTCTCGTCTTCGCCACCTTATTTTTCAATTTTATAATAAATCTCGCTCCAACTAGCCCGCCCTCAAATTTATTACATCTATCATCTATTACAATTTAAATATATTGCTTGGACTTTTTAGCATTTTGGTCACACATTTTTCTAAGATCTCACACAAAAAATTACGTTTGGTAAATTTAAACGTAAGTTAAAGTTATAAATGAGTTGTTAGGCACCTCTATACGTCTAGAACCAAACTAATTCAACATGGTTGATTTCCTACTGTATTATTTACAAATTTATAAATTTGTCAATTTTTGTTCATTTAGGTGAGTACTAAATTTAAATATAAGAATTACTAAAGTCATGAATTATTTTATAGGTATAAGTACAAGAATAAAGTGGGAAATACATTACTAGACAATAATTAAATACTATGTCATTTTATATTTTCTTTTATAAAAGATGATCACTTTCATTTTCTTTTATAAACGTGAAAGTATATTTTTTTCTTTTTGCGATTTGGCTTCTTTCAATTTTAAATGATTATTTTTTATATATAGTGCATATTGCAATTTAGTCCTTTTGATATAGAAATTTTGGCTCAGTCACTAAACTTAATATAGGACTAGCTTTGGTTTGTTCTCACTTCAACTCTATGATGTAAACAAATCTAAAATTAATGTATCAAAAAATGCAATTTGTGGATTGAAATCTATATCATATTTTACCAATTGAAGGTGATAGACTAGCTAGCAGTTAATAAAAGTTCATTTACATTAATTCTCAAACAATAGCAATTTAAGAGAGACTTTACTCTCTTCCTTATAAAAATATAATTTTAAATTTTTTTATCTACCTTTAACAATCACTAATTTTAATTTTATTCTGTTCTAATGGTAGTTGTTTATGTTTTCATTATAACACAATCAGTACTAAACTTCTGTAATTGTTTCTGCAAATTTTTTATTTAATATATTTATAAATTCTCATTTTCTTATATACGACAATAAATATTAGCTCATTAGTGATTTTTTTAAAATAATATATAAATTAATTATAAATTTAGGCAAGAGTTTTGAAATTGTAAAAAATAAAAAGTCTATTAGAATAGATGGAGTATTAAACTTTGCTTAGTGTCTTAAATTTTAACAAAATAAAATATTAAAAATAATATTAAATTAATTGTAATTATTAAATTTTATTTATTTAATGATTAATAGTATATTTTAACTGTTCTATAATTAGTTAAGAAAAAATTAATAATTTTTTCTTGTCATTATATGTTTTTGTGGGTCAAAAATATATCTCATTGTTTCAAAACTGAACCTTAAATTATATCCAAAAATATAAATAAAGAATTTCTATTAGTACAGCCTCCGAAAAACTCTCTTCGCACACAACAAATTAGGAGTTGACGCCGTTAAACAGTTTTAACAGTTATTTGAACCTCATAATATCGGGTTTGTAGGAACTCTGGTCTTTGTTTTATTTCATTTCTCCTCACACAAAGAAACGCTTCTCCGTCTTAACCATACACATTTATCGATTTTCTCTCTCCCACCTGTCTCTGGCGAGAAATCTCGCCATCTCGCCGGAGTATTCACATTTTCTTCGCCGGAAACTCATTGATCCGACCGAATAATTTGCCGGCTGAAGCAGCGAGAGAAAATTTGAATGATACGGAGAGAATATATTATATATAGGCATTGAATAATAAAGAAATAAAGAGAGAGGGAGAAGTAAAGAAAGGACGAGGAAGAGGAGGAGGAGGAGGAGAAGGCGGTGGTTAACGTAGAATGCAGGGTAAAGAGAAGAATCAAGTTAAGTTAGGGTTTGGAGGATCTTACAAGGCACAAATGCCAAGATGATATCGTATCGGTAGCTTCCGCATTCAATTTTCCTTGCCTTATGCCCTAATTTATTCCCACTCTCTTCTCTGTTTAAATTCCCCCCTCTCTACTCTTCTTCTTCTGCTTCTCATCGCTCTCACCTCTATTTTTCTTTTAATATTTAATAAATTCAAGGTAAGCTTGTTCCTCACGCTTTGTTTTTTTTTTGTTTAATTTAAACTATTCTCACATTTCATTCTCCAAGGTGTTTTGTTTCATCTTGATTCTATGATGATTTGTTTCTCTTTGATATTTGATTTCTAATTGTGTTTTTTTTTTGAATAAACAAATGTTTGTTCTAAGCTGCTTTTGCGCGCGTGAATCTATTGTTTTTTTTTTTAAATTTTAATTAATTCCAGCTGTTTGGATCTGTTGATCTTCGTGAAAAATTAGCATGTGTTATCTTGCAATCAATGAGCAAAATCATGGATTGTTATTAATATATGACGATGCTCTGTTGTTATAATCTTAAACATTATTAATTAATTCAATTGTTTATTTATTTTTCTTCCTTTTTAAGATCCGAAATCTCGAAATTAATAAAGCAAATTTTCCCTTTTTAAGGTAATGATTCACCTTGTAATGCTTATCTCTTGACATGCAGATATATACTATTTAGTTGGATGTCGATCAATTTCCTGTTTTGTTATTTAATTACTTTCCTAAAATATTGGCTTGCAGATTTTGCATTGCTGAAGGCTGGATATAAATTGATAAAGGTGTGCCGGCCATTGGAAGCAATTACTCTGAATAATATTATACTTTTCTTGCGGTTTATAGTTTATATCAAATGATTATGCCTTCTGAAACAATGGATTTCTTCTCTACCGATTCAACTTTTCCTAGTGAGGTGCTGTTTTCTTGTGGATTGTATTGTTTGATTATATGCTCTGCTGTTTTTTTTTTTGTTTGAAGTCATTATTTTTCTTTTTAATACTGCAGAGGCAAGTTGGATTCTGGAAGTCAGACGGCATGTCTGATCATTATGGTGAGCATAGCTTATTTTTGAATTTCTTTGTCAATGAAGTTCAATTGTTAGCAGTACTATATGAAGTTGCTGAATTTATAGGCAGTTATTATTGTTTCATATCATTACTTTCTTTCCTAGTTCAACCCGTCAATACTCGCCTTTGACATCTGCATTGATTTTGTTGTGGGTTTCGAAAGAGATAGCTTCCATCTTTGATTGAAACTTAACAGATGACTTAAATATGCATTCAGATGAATGCTATAAGATTTTATATAGTAATATTAACAAGAGAGTAGTAAATATTGAATAATGATCTATGTTTAATGTAATATTTGAACTTCAATTATAATCATCTCCAGCACATTAAAGTGAGGTTCAATTGAGAAAGCTTTCATATGTATATCAACATATACGGCCACAAGCTTTTGTATTCAATAAAATGGGGACATGCTTACTTTTCTACTGTGGAAGTGCGCCTGTCGCTTAAGATAAATAGTGAGCATATGAATAGTGGGAAGAAGTAGAAACACAAAGAATGCCCGTCTTAGATGGAAGTCCCCTGCATTCACTTTGGATCTTGAACAGATGAAAAATTTAGATAAATGCTATGTAAAATAGCTGTTCTGTGCAATATCTTTTTGCTTCTAAGTTCTGTAGTACAATCTATAAAGAATTACGGTTTTCATTATTTTAATGATAATTGCTTGAACAGCTGCTGGGAAATCTGTTGCTATGTCACCCCTGGAAAATCTTGGAGCTGTTGAATGTCAGTCAGCAAAGTCATTTGAACTGCACCACCCTTACTTAATGCACGATCAAAAATTGAATCATAGCTTAGGGAGGTTTGTTGTTGGAACAGAGAGTGCAGTGAGTCAGTCATCAACTTTTCTGAGACCAGTGGTTCAGGACCCGGGGACTAGATCCAGTTTGAATGGACGGCCAGCATCTTATCATTCTGAAGGTGTCAAAACTGGCATGATTGCTACTCCGTATGAGAATAGTCTCTTTTCAAGCTCATTAGTTGAATTATTCAGTAGAAAGAGTATGTTTCTTTCCCTTATTAGTGTTCTTTTATGTAAACATTTATTCCATTCCTTCACATATATACACGTATGTATTAACTAGAATTCTTAAAATTCATATTATTTCCCACATGCAAGCATTTTCCGAATTATAGGTTTGACTTCTAAATTCTCTTTTGAATATTGCTTGCTAATTTAATGTGGGGATCATATTTCTGATACAGTGAGATTTGCCTCAAATAATATTCTATATGGACACTCTGTTGATACCGTCGCCTCCCATTTTGAGGAAGAGGAGCCTTTCGAATCTCTTGAAGAAATTGAGGCTCAAACCATCGGGAATCTTCTCCCCACTGATGAAGACTTGTTTAGTGGGATGACTGATAAATTGGACACTATTATCAAATCCAGTGGTAAAGATGATGTGGAAGATATAGACTTTTTTAGTAGTGTTGGTGGACTTGATTTAGGAGAGGACGGAGGAGTTTCTAATGGTCAGCTAGGATACTCTAATGGATCAATAGCCGGAGAACATCCCTTTGGCGAACAACCATCTAGGACACTTTTTGTGAGAAACATAAATAGCAACGTTGAAGAGTCCGAGTTGAGAGCCCTGTTTGAGGTGTGTTATATTTTTTATCATTTACTTTGCAGTATATGTGTTTCCTTTACATGAGATATTTGTCTTACATGAACATTGTGCCTCTTGCAAATCCTTTCATACAAATGTGCAGCAATATGGAGACATCCGCACTCTTTATACATCTTGCAAGCATCGTGGTTTTGTTATGATATCCTATTATGATATTAGAGCTGCAAGCAACGCAAAGGAACAACTCCAGGATACTCCTTTGAGGCGTCGGAAACTTGACATTCATTATTCAATCCCAAAAGTGAGCTTCTAATAATCCTTCCTGATTATGATTTTGCCTTTATTAAGTTTCATTTTTGTAGGCTGTTAGCAAAATTCCCAGTTTTATTTGTATGATATTTTGGGTTTGTGTTAAATCTGCACAATCCTGTTGCATGATTCTTTTCCTATTGTTATTCCTCTCAGGACAATCCCTCAGAAAAAGATATCAGTCAGGGGACTCTGGTTGCTTTAAATCTTGACGCTTCCATTTCAAACAATGAACTTCATCGAATTTTTAGTGTTTTTGGAGATATTAAGGAGGTAAGAATTTTAAACATTAAATAAAAGAGCAGCTATGTGTAAAGCATGAATCTATGTTTTGACTTCAATGCAGATTCGCGAGACCTCAAACAGAAGTCATCAGAAATTCATCGAATTTTATGATGTTAGAGCTGCAGAGGAGGCTCTTCGTGCATCAAACAGGAGTGATATTACAGGGAAGCGGATCAAACTTGAGCCATGCCGTCCTGGGGATTCAAGACGGTATTGTCCGACCATATTTACTCTGCATTCATCATTATCTTCCATGTTTTTTCTTCCCCCCATTGTTTTAATTTATCTGAATTTATTATCAAATTTAGATGGGTAGAACACAAATATTTTTCTATCCACACGTAGGTGGAAGAAAAATTTACTCTTTCAGTTATAACTAGTTGTAAGGAGAAAAGAATAAATTTTCTGAGTCTTACTATATACAAACATGTTTAAGCTTCCTTTTTCAGACAAGATTAGAAGTTCAGGTCTAAGCTAAGCTGAATTCTCTAACACCTGAGCAAGCCTCAAGACAATGCTGTTTGCTTGCTCTTTAATGTCAATACTTGAGGGATAACAGCACTAGCTACCATGTATTTTATCCTGGAAGTAACTCTTAAGTTGTTTTTGATCCATCATTGAAGTGTGCGTTTTTCTGGCTGCAGTTTGTTACAACAGATTTCTCCCAAGTTGGAACAAGATGATTGTGGCTCTTATATGAAGCAGAGTAGCCCTCCCAATAATTTTACTGCTGGGTTCCCTGGTAGGGTTATTGCCAATAAGTCATCATGGTTATTGAATATCATTGTCTAAGTTTACTCATGTAGCATTGTTAACAGGAACAGTTTCACATAGCCCAATTATTTCCAATGGCATGGATAGTGGACCTAAACTGGGATTACCCTCTCCTACGCAAGCCCGATATATGGAATCTGCATTTCATCATGGAATTTCACCTAGGTTTCCTAACAGCTTGTCCTCTCTCTTGAGAACTGAATCCGCTGGCATTGCTGAGCCTGGTCATGCAAGGAATCAATTAAAATACGATGCTCAAGTCTCACCAAATTTTCATCCTCATTCACTTCCAGAATATTGCGATGGTTTAAAGAGTGTTATTTGCTGTGGTTCTCCTGGAAGCATGGCTTTAAATATGAGTACAAATCCACATGAAAGAAATGATAGCAGGCAGTTACAAAGAATTAGCTCTAATGGGAACTCGATTGAATTCAATGATGGAGGCAAGCCTAGCAGTCAATTGCATTCATTTTTTTTTAATGCTTTTTTGTTTTGGTAAATTCAATGTTCCTTTTTTTCCAGGTTTCGGATGTGCTGTTAATGGAAGCTCTTCTCTGCCTGGACATCAGTATTCATGGGGTAACTCTTATCACCTGAAGTCCCCTGGCAATATGTGTCCAAAATCACCAGCGTTTGTTAATGGAGTTTCCATGGGTCATCCCTCACCACGGCCACATGGACCTCCTAGAGCACCACCTCCTGCTCTAAATTGTGTCATACCTGTAACTAACCACCATGTGGGATCAGCCCCGACTAGCAATCGTTCTCTTTGGGAAAGGCGACGTGCTTATGGAGGGGAATCACCTGAGACTGGCTTTCATCCAGGTTCTCTTGGGAGCTTGAGAATTTCTGATAATTCAGTGCACCCTATAGAACTTATCTCTCCTAACATGTTCTCTCCTAACATGTTTCCTCGTTTTGCTGGAAACTATATGGATTTGTCAACTCCACCTAAAAATGTGGGACTCCCACCTCACCACCAAAGATCTCCGGTTTTTCCAGGCCGGAACCAAATGAGTCCTATGGCTAATTCATATGATTCTCCAAATGAACGTGCTAGGAGCCGCAGAAATGAAGGGAGTATTAATCAGGCTGACAAGAAACAGTATGAACTTGATTTAGATTCCATACGCCAAGGAGAAGACAACCGAACAACTCTTATGATAAAGAATATTCCTAACAAGTATATAAAACTTAATTTCAGCTCTGTCCATTTTCCCTCTAATTGCTATGCGATTATAGTTTTAACCATGTTTTATGAACCATTAACATGTAATCCACGCTACTATTAGGATATTAGGATTATAAAAAGTTTTTCCATTCAATATATCGCTTGCTGATCCATTCATGAGTTAACATGGTCATTTGATGCTGATGACAGGTATACTTCGAAGATGCTCTTGGCCGCAATTGATGAACACCATAAAGGAACCTATGATTTTATTTATCTTCCAATTGATTTTAAGGCAAGTGCTTTTTGTTTCTGATTTACGCAGCATTTATAAAATGAAGTTGAGGGTTAAGGTTTTGGGAAGAGCCGAAATTGATGTCACCTACTTATTGGAATTACTTGACCTGTTTTGCAGAATAAATGCAATGTGGGTTACGCATTCATCAATATGACTGAACCAATCCAGATAGTTCCGTTCTATCAGGTAAGACTGAAACTTCTTACCTATAAGTGTGTAAGTTATTACTACATCTGAATAAATGGGCTGAAAATAAATTATAATTTTGGCAGGCGTTTAATGGAAAGAAATGGGATAAGTTCAATAGCGAGAAGGTAGCATCACTTGCATATGCCCGCATACAAGGAAAAGCTTCTCTTATTGCACACTTTCAGAATTCAAGCTTGATGAATGAGGATAAGCGATGCCGGCCCATTCTCTTCACCACCGATGGTCCAAATGCTGGTGATCAGGTAAACCAGTGGGCAGTTGGGATTCAGTTATATATTTCCTTGTCTACTTGACCATAAAATAGATTCTAAGGTTGGTACACTTTGAATAATGCTGACCCTTTCTTCATCTGTAGGTGCCCTTTCCAATGGGGGTTAATGTCCGGACTAGACCTGGAAAATCTAAATCCATCAGCCAAGAGGAAATGTATTCATATATGGCAAATAAAGAGGATTCTTTGAGTGGCTATGCTTCTTCAGGTACAGAAAAGGAGTCTGACTAACATTTTTTCACTTAAGTTAGGTGAAACCACGAATAACCAAATTAATAGTGACCATCTGATATCTTTGGGCTTTCTTCAAGCTGGGAAACTGTAAAAGAGGCATCAAATGAAGCTTCAAAATTTTGGGTATTCTTGAAAGTAATATAATGTTATTTAATAGATAGCAGGAGTTTCTGAGCTGGAGGGGTTTTTAACTCGGGTTCTGGAGACTACCTTCTTCTAACACATCTTTGTTTTTTCTATTTATTATTTTCTTGTTGGGGGGCCATATGTATTTGCTGAGATGTACAAGCCACTACCAGCTTCTGTGTATCATTGTTCCTTCTTGAGAAAGCAGTGAATTTATTTTTCTATTTTACGGCAATCTTCTCAAACACTATTGATTGTCTAGTGCAATTTATGTTGTAACTGTACGTACTTGCTAAGGATAGGGACAAGACATTCATTTGCTAGTTGGTTGGATTAGAAAAGTAGCTTTTTTTTGAACTAATTATTGAATTTGTGCAAATAGCTTTTTAAACAATATTTCATCCGCATTTTATAATACTGTCCACATTTTTCTCAAGATATTTGCCCATTTATAGTAAATCACAACTTTAAAATTAATTTACATGTATTACTCTTTAAAATCTACTATCTACTGCCAAGTGAATTACTCATAGTAATTTTTCCATCTCATGTAAAAGTTTATATCATTTTATTATATCCCATTTAAAAACTTCTATTGTATATCTTTTAATATAATTTTTTCTTTTTACCCTTGCTTTATTTATATTGTAGAGCAATTTACAGAACAATTAATGATATTTATAGGTTATGTTTTTCTAATATATTTAAAAACGAGGACTTCCTAAATGGGACTGAAGAAATATTTAAAAAGAATATAGTAAAAAAAGGGATAATTACTATTACCACCATGAGGTTTGGTCCGAAATACTACTTCCCCATGAATTTTAAAAAACGACTATTTCCTCTATGTTTGTATTTTCTTCAAGAAAAAACTCCTTCCGTAGAGGGGTTTTAGTTAGTTGAAATATAAAACTGAGGGAGAAAATAGTCGTTTTTTAAAACTCATGGAGGTAATAGTAATCAACCCAAAAAATAAAGATAAATGTATAAAAATTTCAAATATATTTTTTAGACTCGATAATAATATTGGAACAGAAGGAGTAACAATTTTACATTCTAAAAAATTATATTTATATTTTGACAAAAAAAAAAACACTTTGAAACAAATTACTCTCATCATTCAATTAAAACTATACAAGGAAGCTAAGAATAAACCATAGCTCAGGTATGACTTTCCAGACAAAATGCTCAACCAGGCAGGGGCAACATGATATAGTTGTTGACACCTAAAAATACTATCGTCTGCAATTTGCAGGAGTATGATATGTTTATGTATGGGTACAAAGAAACAACAAGAATTAACAGCATAAAAGGAAATCAGAATCAACAGTATATCGCCCTCTGCAAGAATGCAAATTCACACAAGTGAGGACCAACCCAAGATATGCATTACAAATGCTGATTATCCCTTGTTTTTAAGCAACCTTGCAATTTTATATCCTCACTCGCACTGTTTAGAAGGATTTTGAATATTTTCAAAAAGCTACAGCATAAAGCAATTCAGCGTTACGCCTTTGCCTTACAACACTATGATTCCTGCCATCAGTCATTTTCAATTGCGTATCCCCACGATTAACCAGGAATCTATTAACGGCCTGCAATATATGCAAATGAACAATTCAACTAACAAATTACCTTGAAACACAAACATTTAAGCAAGTTTTTAGCCAGGAGTGTAACCACAACTATCAAGCTCAAACTCGGTTCGGATCTAAAATCTAAAGCTCGAAACTCAACTTGAACTCAACCGTGTTTATTTTGATTTTAGGAGCTCAAGCTCGTTAGAATATTTTAGACTCGAGTTTGACTCAATTATATGTATAAAAATTTAAAATCTTAATTTAAGTTTAAAAATAAAGGTATTATTATAAATATATATAATTATAACTAAAAAAGTAATTAACTAAAGCTCAGTTAGGCTCACAAGCTTTTCGAGCCGAATATTTTGAAGCACGAAATCGACTCGATAATTAACTAGAGTAGCTCAAACTCAAACTCGACTCGATAATTAACTAGAGTAGCTCAAACTCAAACTCGACTCGATTACATCCATTTTAGGCCTGTGGAGTGTGGAATGACCATAGGTACTAGCAGACTATTAAATAGTATCAATCACAAGAATGCAGGACTAGAATGTCCACCCGAGATGGCTAAATTAGAGATGTCCAAAGAGTGGTTTAGAGGTATCCCATTAAAATGAACATAGAGAAACCCCCACCCCACCCATGACACACAAGTGCTAGCCCTTATGACTAGAAAAGTTTTAGATTAGCTTACCAGGGTGGGCAAGACTCAAGAGCATCACTTTGGGTAGAGAATATCATAGTGTCCTGGACGATAAAGCAAGGTAATGAAGGGATCCTTGATCGTAGAACCATCACTGGTAGGATTTGGCAGATTGCCAGCAGCAGGAAGGAAATCATGATGATTTACACTAACCCCGCCTGTATCACATGAACTGCGATCAAGGTACATGACACGAATCGCCACACCCAATGCATCAGATAGGGCCGTAATGTGCACATGGTCGCTCTCTTCACCCATAGGTTCCACAGAAGACTTGCAAAACTATACCAAATCAGATTGCAAAATTAGAGGGAGAGAGAAAAATTACAATTCAGAAACACAAACTCATAACCAAAACCTAAAAATGCATTATGTTGAAATCAGCAACAACAATTATGTATCAAGGATAGGGAACTTTAAAATTAAACAAGTACCATATGCAGTGAAATGCAGAGGTTCAGAAAATATTAGCAAAGAGAATGATACATGGAGAAATTTAGACCGAATGTTAAAAACTTCTACTTACAACTTTAAGGATATGGAAGGAAAATGCTCAGAAAAAAACTCTTGGAAAGTTGAATTTTGAACTAACCTGTTCTACTGTTGTATTTGTTAATCCCAATATGAAGGGTTCAAAAAAATCAGAGCGTCTTTTAATTTCCCCAGAAGTAACAAACCTGAAAAACATGACAACTAACCAACAAAGTCCATTATTCTTTTTTGCATTTATTTATTTTTTTCATTTTCTATTTAGAGTGATGGAAAATTCATTCAAACCATCAAGTCTTTAAAGTTACTCACCATAGTCTGATACCGACTGATCTCTACACCTATCTACAAGCTCATCATGACTGTAAGTAAAAAGAAAGGCATTTATTTACAACTCACACAGTCAAGAGAAATTATTGGTTATTATAAATGCCATAAGTTTCTGCACATAATTGAATTCTATATCAGCTATTGGTGAAGAAACACAAGGAGTGGAGCTTCAGATACTAAAGTTACTTCCCTACTCAAATTTTTGACAGAAATACCACATGAAGGAAAATGGACTCTACCTTATTGAAGTTTCACTTCCTGGAAGAACATTATCCAACTGCTCCAAGAATAACTGAAATTTTTTCACCTTAGTATCAGAACTAATTCATCCATCGTTAAGTTAATTAAGGAGTTACATAAAAAACTTGCACATAGCAACCCGTCTCTTTCTAGTAAATGTTGTAAAATATAATCCTCTTGTTGTAAGTTATTAATTGATTCATTAATAAATGAGAAAAAAAATGAAATTGACCTCCGTTCAGCCGTGCACCCTACTGGAGATTAAACAATTTTCCTATTTCTTTGTTGTAATAGGGATTCGAGAAAACAAACAAAGAACCTACACTAATGGCACTACTTGACAAACATTTATATTCACAAAAACAACAAGATCAAATGAAAATTAGACACGTCCTACATTGAGTGGGAGAAGTATGTTGTTAGGCTTGCTAATGAAACAATCAATCCATTAATCAAACTCAAAGAACCTTCAAAATTTGTGATTAAAAGGAACACATATTCCAAAACCATGATATCATGTACCAGCTAAAGGGAATTCCTAAGATCTTAAATTGGCTAGCAATAAAGCTGAGAGTTATTCTCTTGTACAACATTTTGTAAAATATAACAGAATGTGAGTGTATTGATTAACTAACTGGAAGGGGAAAATAGAAAGAAACTAGTACAGGAAATTAGTGAAATAAACTGAAAAGGCATACCGAAAAAAAATCCTCAAAAGTGAAATCAATATAACCCAAATTCTGAAGTGTTTTTCTACATTCTTCCACATTTATTTTGACACGATCAACTTCTGCCTTGTCTTGTGTTTCCAAGATATGCTCCTGTTTCAAGAAACACAACGTATTCAACCACAAAATTGAGATCAGAGAAACAACAGAAAAGAGGGGGAAACTGTAAGAACAATAATCACTCATTAAACATATGAACAACAAGGCATACAAGGTAAGAAAACATAAAGCCCCGAAAGAAACAATTTCCATCCCCTCGTGTTCGCCTAATAGCATCATAACGTTCACCAAGCACCTAAACAAACAGCCATACGAATTACTAATTAGGTTCTGAAGAATTTGTATAAAATGAATAAAAAAAGAAAGACAAACAGGGATAGTGAAACCTTTATCTTCTCAAGCAAAATAGGGCTCCCTGATTGATATTCAGCAGCTAATGCAGAAAGAGGTTCCTGCAGTTTCAATTGATTCTTTAACAAAAGAAGCATGGGATGGAACTAAATTATCCAAAATATAGTGTTTAAAGAGTTTACAAAACACAAGAAATCAGTTAAATTAAATTTTGTCAAACCTCGTGTTTGGAGAACTTGTATTGGTAGAAAAATTGATTTAACTTAAATGCAAGAATTCAATTCCACCAAATTCTATTCAGTCGACTCTCATGTTTGGAAAGATCATAGCAAATAAATCTCACTAGTTTAATTTAGAAAATGTAAAGCATTTTGAAAGAAATGAAATCAATGCAGAAGTTACATGATATTTGCAAGAATTCAAAATTGAAGTAAATTCGGACTCATGATTCATTCCAACATCCAAACACGACCTGAACATTATATCATTGCAAAAAAATTACTAATCGCAAAACAGATTCTAATACTATTTCCTCAAATAAATTGTATACAATTTAGAAACAGATATAAGAATGTAAGATTCAATCAAAATAAAAGATGAGATAACACAAGATAACAAGAAAAAATGCCTTGTCACTGAGAAATGGAAGTTTATCGGCATCAATGGAGCGAACAGAAGACTGATGTTGAATAATATCCTCGTCTCCAAAATTAGCCCAATCTTGCTCATTCTCAACGCTAGCCTTCGTCTCCTCCGCTACGTTCTCTTCTTGATGTTGCATCTTGCTCTTTAACACACAAAAATCATAAGAAAAAGAACGCTTGAAATTGGTGATACTACTAACAGTACTACTACTACTACCACTACTATAAACTATAAATCATATGAAGATAAAAGTACCTGAAAATTGTTCGGTTGTTTGATGATTTGATCTACAGCTGCAAAATTGTTCTTGTTTCTAATTAGGTTCGATTTGATTTGATTTGATTTAATTGCTAAAGATCGCCATTTATCCTCTTTAACTTTTATTCGTTTAGTATGCGTAAGTTTTCTGTGACTAACTCCTTTTATAGTGTTTTTTGTTTTTAAAGAAAATATATGAATTTGCTGCATTGCTTGGGGACAACCGGAATTTTGCTTTAATTCTTTTAAATTTTTTAGCTATAAAAATCCAATTTATAATTCTCCATTTCAAATTTAGATTTCTAAATCTCATATATGTCCATTAATTGAATGATTATTTCTAAATATTACACTGAAAGAGACAATTAGAAAAAGTTACTATATAGTTAGAAGATTAAAAAAAACAAATTAAAAATTATAATGCCATATTAATATATACTTCTTACCTTAGATGTATGTGTATTTTGACTCTTAAAAAAAAGATGTATGTGTATTAATTAAATAATTGGTTCTATTATAAGCGTTGGACAGTAATTCGCTAAATTATGTGTTTAGTTCCTTCTAGAAGCGTGTTCTATTTTTTTAATTATATATATACAAATTTGATTGGGCAATTATATATATTTTTGCAATTCACCAATCATCAGTAATTATAAAGGTGATAAAAGTCACTGTTTATTAATTAAATAATTAATCATAATTTTAAAAATACAATTAAACATAGTGTTCTAATATTATATGACAATACTGTCTTTTATCCATAATTATATGCCAATACTTTCATAGGTTCTTACTGTCAAGGATTTCCTGGAATGTGGCAAAATAAAATTGACCACTTTTTTCCCTGAAAAGGACAAAAGTTTAATTGGGCTTTCAAGAAGTACTAGCATGGGCTGTAGTATTGGCTTGGGCTGTAATGTATTGGCTAACCGTCCATAGATAACATGTCCAAAAATGAAATCTGAAAATAGAGTTCAGAGTTTAGATGAAAAATTCTAGTGAAAAAATAGAAAATATTTTAAAAAATACTAATTAAACATTTCCTTTACAAATAATACTATTTTTTAAAAATATTTATAAAAATACAATTTTATATACATTTAATACAAATTTTGTATACAAATCAGATTATATACGTATACAATTTTATTGCATATAATCTGTATATAATACGGATTGTATACATTTTAAAAAAAAACGGATTCAGATATGAAAATATTAGATCTAAAATTTCATATCTGGTATTTTTAGATCCGATTTTATATTTGGACCGAGAAGGAAGGGAGGACAGTCGTAGTATATGCAAGCATAGAAGAAGTGAGCGGCGGCGGCGAGTAGAGTGCAGCGGCAGCGGCGAGTAGTGCGTTATGGTAGTGAATTAGTAAGGTGGATATTGGTGTTAATGAAAGAAAAGAAGAGAAAAAAATTAGGATTGTAAAAGATGTCGATGAAAAAAATAAAAGAGTATAAAAAAATAGTATTTTTGTAAATTAAAAAGTTAAGTTTGTATTGTTTATAAAGAAAAATATGAGGTAGTATTTTCGTAAATATTCCACTCTTCTGTAGTAAAGGGTAATTTTCCAAAATTCTATAATTATGTAGAGCTTCATAAGACATAAATAATATCAAGAGTTTTCATTAAAAAATTCTACAAAGTAAAAAGCAAGTATCCTTGTTTTAATTTAAAGATTTCTTGATATAAAAATAGATAGCATCTTAGTACATTTGGTCACTGAAAATAGAGTTTTTTTTTTGATAAATGATAAGTAGATTAGTTCATCCACAAAGAAGTGGATGGCAAAAAGGAAAGCTCAAGGAGCTAATGTCAATGAAAATTACAAAAACAATCAAAACTTCTGAAAACATCATTTCCAGAATAAGAAAAACAAGGATGAAAGCTCCTATAGTAAATGAGCGCTCTAGTAATACCTGTGTAGACTATCACATTTATAGTAGTAGTTTTCTGACTGAAGATACGATGATTTCTTGCTTTCCAAAACTCCCAACAAACCGAAAACCATATAAGATGCCAAAGATCCCTATAAATCTTTCTCGAGATGGCATTCCACTGATAGTAGAAAAGATCAACCGAAGAAGGTATAACCCAACTAAGATTGCAAAGCCGAAAGACGTAGCTCCAAGTCTTCCAAGCGAAGGTGCAATGCATAACAATATGAGAGTTAGTTTCCAAACAATCACATAATGAGCAAGAAGAGACACTGATAATCCCTCGGCGAACCAACAAATCATTAGAAGATAATCTGTCCCTAGCTAGAAGCCAAGCAAAAAATTTCATTCGTTATATTCCATCCACTATTGATATATTCATTTAGTTTACCAATAAATTAAAAAAATTATAAATTATACCTACCTATAATATTTATTAGATAATTGATTCATAGAATATTTCAAAATATTTTTACTATTCAAAGCGACTCATAACATATATATATATATATATATATATATATATATATATATATATATATATAAAATTACTTCGAATATTAAAGTGTAAAATATCAACCATTATTGTTATTAGTAAATCTATAACTAATTTAATTTAGCTGATTGAAATTAATCTAGTTAAAATTATTTTATATATTTGTTTATTTATTTAATTAATTAATTAATTATTAAAAATAAAAATAATTTAATAATTTAAAATGCTAAAAACAAAAATAAATAGACTGAGTATTAAATTTAGAGTCTTCAATTTAAATTGATTTTTGAAACATTGAATGTGGAATGTGGGAGTGAAGTCAAAGGTCAAATTTTAATTAGGTGAAGTCATTCAATAGCCAATTTCGGTGTATAGTCAAACGGATAATGTAGTGTGGGTTTTGTAGGTCTCTTATCTCAAGTGGTTCAATAATTAGTAGTATATGTACTGGCTTCTTTTTTTCTTTGTTTATTTAAAACAGCTTAATTCTTCTATAAATTATTCTAATTTGCCTCTAAACTAGTATTAGAGTTTAAATTGACTATGGCCAATCTTAAATCCAAATTACTCCGTAATATAAAGAAGCACAGCATGATGCTTCTCCGTTTCATTTATTACACTTTACAAGAATTCAACACAACACTCTGAAAATATAATGCTTCTCTTGTTTATTGAGCAGGATTGATGTTATGTAATGTAATCAATTATCAATGTGCCACTCTCTCGTATATTCAAATTCTATTTTAGATATTCAAAGATTCTTCTTTTTCAAAATCATATAAAATAGAAATTACTGTACACACTTACAGTTTTAATATTTGATATTTATATATAAGTATTGCAAGTATTACAAATATTTATATATGTCATTATGTCTTTAGCTAACGCTTTTAATGCTTGTAGTTTTTTTTTTTGCAAACTTCAAATTTACTCTATAAATTTTCATAAATCCCCAATATTATGTCTCCATTGTAAATTGAATTTAAGACTTTTAAAATTTTGGACCTCCTCCTAACTAATTGAGTTATAAATTCGTGGATAGAGATTAATTGATTGTTTAAATTAAAAAAATAACGCATAATATTTCAACTGAGAAAAAAAGTCAGCTTTATAGAGCAAGGATAAAGAGAAATGTTCCACTACTCATAAGAATGTTGAAATAATTAGGTAAATACATTGTTATGTTGGGGGTGGTACAAGCCTTTAGTTCCATGGCTTCCAATCATAAAGGCATGGATGACATACACCATGATGTAAACTGCCTTAAATCCCTTTCATTTCGCATCACTTCTATTATTCTAATCATCCCCATTACATGTCCATTTTTGATGGAGTCATAATTAAATTATTGTACTCTGTTCTGTTTATTAATTAATAGAGTCAAATTTTTTTTCAAACAAAAAAATAGATTCAATTTTTGTGTTTGATTCTCTTTAATTTAAAGAGAAACCGACTCAATTTGGAAATTAAAATCAACAAGTATTTTCACAAAATCAAAACTTTAATTGTATCTTCTCACTAATGTAATCATAATTGAGTAATTTCGATTTGTTTTAATCAAATTTGATATATAATGTTTAATGCAACACCCGTAAGCTTGTAAGCGGTTTCTCTTATTGACAACATCTTATCGATTCTAAGTACGAATGGAAAGCTTATGTAGTACTATATCTCCATGAAAATTAATCATTTTCTCTTAATTTTTCTCAGTTTTTTCAAATAATTTGGCTGTCTGAGTCCAAAAATAACTCTCACTAAATGATTATTCAATTGCGTTATTGCCTGTCGGTAGCTCAACTCAAAAGAACTAGTACAAATTCAATTATATTTTTGCTCAAGAAGAAATTAGATAGAAGATAACTTCATATTTCTATGTTGAATTTGTTTGTCATAATAAATAATTATTTTTTATGCATAATAAATAATTTATTTAAACAATGTTTTAAAAATGAAATAATTATTGAATCGATGTGAGTTTTAAATGTACGATATAATTAATAAAATTTGTCTATGTTACAAGCTTTTTATAGAAAAAAAATTATTCAAAATTTATTTTATTAAATTTAAATTTTAATTAGACCGATCAAAATTAGTTAAACTCATAAGTTTGATCTACTGGCTTAAGCATCGGAGAGTATAATCGAAGTATGAAAGACATTCCTACTTTGTAGCATGATCTCTTATCTTTCTTTAGTTAGGGAAAAGTCCTAAATATGAACGTTTTTTGATTTATTCTAGAAGATCTTATCTTCTATATTCTCTCCGTAATTATTTTATTAGTTGACTTTTGCATTGGATCACTTTAATAAGATTATATCTTTTAGAGTTCAGTCTTTTGAGTTTTATCGACTCCTCGGCCAATATCTTGTTTGGACGAAATCGGTATGAGCGTGCTCTCAAACAGGCGAATCTCTCAACATTCGGTCGTGCCGATACGTATCGCCGCTTACGTCTAGGCGAGTTTTGAAGTTTTGTTGGCCGAACCTTTTACAGAACTCGGTTCGTTATTATGGTCTTAATAAAATGTGTTTCCATTAATTATATATAAAAAATTATATAATTTCACCAACGCAACGTGTGGACATCGAACTAATTTAATTATAATTATGAATATATAAATCCATTTTCATTAAAGACCATCTAAAATATTAAAATATTCTCCAACTTAAAAAATGATTGTACAAAAGTCCTCCAACTTACAAATATATATATTGTATCAAAATCAGTTTTGTTTCTTCTTCCAGCCTCTCCCTTGTCTATTTTGCTCTCTCTCCCCTACACCATTACTATTTCGATCTGATTCTTAAGTGTTAGGCCGAAGGTTGCAAATTGAGACCCCAACCATTCAATGGTGCAGTGATGTAAATTTGTATTAAGTCGATAAAATTGAAGGCATATATAGGTATAGTGTAAATAAAGCTTAAATAAATTATATAAAAGTGGATCGAAGGCATGGAAAGAGGCCACTTCCATCGGAAACACCGGAGCAGAAAGAGAAAGAACAAGTAGATGCAGCTTCTTGGTCTGAAACAGATATGTCTGCCATGTTTTCAGCTCTCTCCCGAGGCATCGATAGTAATTCTACTATGGTGCAATCAGCAGCTCCACTTCCCATAGAGCAACACCAGCTTCACCACTCTCGTCCAGCTCAAGATCAAGGTAACAAATTCTAGATTTTGGTTCTTGATATTCTGCTTTAAATCTTTAAGTTTACTTTAACTGTGGGTTAAAGTAGTAAAGTTTTATGTAGTAGCTAGAAATTTTAACCATCTGTTTGCCTTTTTAAGCTGGAGATTTAATTATAGCTTGAAGTGTGATAAACTTTTTCCAATTTTAGGCTTTCTTGTTAATATGCTGTCAAAATTTTAGCAATATCTCAACAGTTGAAGGAAAAGATTGTTCATTTGTTTTTTTGGGTAGATATGGGAATTTAGGGTTTTGTTCCAAGTTCAGTGCATCTTTGCTTTCCGTAAGGGACTATCTTTCTTTCAGTCTCTCTCCTTATTAAAAGCAAATCCTTATAATATGGAGCTTTATTACCAAACTTGGCAAAGACAATGCATAGAGTGATGTCAAGGTGTTCGTCGTTTTGCATGTGCTCATGTCTCTACAGATAAGCATTATGCAACTTCTTTGTGACACATTCCTCCTCGTATTTTCCGTGAATAACTAGCATTCCTTTATCTTCAACCTTTTGACCTTAATCCCTTCTCCTTTCCAAATTCTGCCTAATTTGTTCACCAAAATAAGTTATGCCTAATTTTGAAAGCGCGCGACACCCGATTTTGTTTTTATATAGAGTAGCAAATTGGTGGGAACACACCACACCAACCAAAAAATCTAGAGGGTTCAAGTACATTATCATGTCTTCCAAGACCAACACTTCTCGTTAAATTTCATTTGAATCATACTTATATTCTTTAAGTTTTTGGTACATAAAATATTAAAAAAGTCTTGGTGCCTATCAACCTTATTTAATCTGGATGAATTGTTGAATTTTCTATCGTGTATATATATACATTTATCAATGGAAATATGATATTGAGATATGAATGGAAGTGCAGATAATACAAGGAGGAGGCACTACAGAGGGGTAAGACAAAGGCCATGGGGGAAATGGGCGGCTGAAATACGTGATCCGAAGAAGGCAGCTCGAGTGTGGCTTGGCACTTTTGACACTGCTGAGGATGCAGCTCTTGCATATGACAAAGCAGCTCTCAAGTTCAAAGGCACAAAGGCTAAGCTTAATTTTCCTGAACGAGTTCAACCAAATCCTGACTTTAGCTACTTCATGGCCGCTTCTGGTGATTCAAGTAACACTGCTGTTTCTTCTAGAGGACAGCATCAGACTCCGGTGCCTCCTCCGGCTTCTTATAATAATCTTCCTTCTGCTGCTGCTCCAGCACCATCATTTCCTCAAGAAACTTACCCAGATTTGCTGCAATATGCGCAAATTCTTTCCAGTAACGATGCGAATTTCCCATATTACACTTCCAATCTCCTTAACCAGCACCCCTATTCTCCTCATTATTCATCCAATCTACCATCTTCAACTTTTTCATCGCATCATCAACAACAGCAGCAGCAGCATCAAGATCAGGGTCAGCATCAACACGATCCGATGGGATACTCGCCATGGTTCGATAGCTCCTATAGTTCTGATAATAAAGAACATGGGAAGGACCCTAGTAACCCTAGCGAGTAGCTGTATGTTTTCTCTCCTTATTAGTATAAATATTATCATTTATTTATTGCAGTGCTATAAGATGATCGATCTATGGAAAGAGCTTCTAATATTTTTGTATTAGAACTGAAGATCTTCTGCATTGTATTTTATGGATGCATGGGATGATGATAATATAAGTCACATTCCAACGATCTCCTTTCTGCTAATTTTAATGAGGATTGTAAGAGCAGGTCCGGACTGCAAGACAAAATTGAATTTGGCTCGCAGCAGCATTTTTATTTGTTAAATAAGGCCAAATCCATCCTTAGGCCCCCGTAATATCAAACTTTTTGTTATCTAGTCCTCCTTTAATTTTTTTTCTCTTCTTTGTACTTAATTTATTTTGATTTTTAGGTCATTTTTTGAATGAAAAAGAAGTGTGCATTATACTCGTAACGCAAGTATAATAAGAGAGATCAAATAAACTTAAATATATAAATAAATGAGCCTATTGAATAAAATAAAATAAAGAAAGGACCAGATAAATGTAAATTTAAAAGTATAAATATCTTTAAATTTTTTTAGATGAAAATTATTAATCACTTAACGGAGATTAAGCTGCACGCTCATAACTTTCGTTTATAAAATAATTTATTAAACGAAAGATAAATAGTATATGAATCTGTTGAAAAATGTTATCATAACACATAAACATAAAAAATAAAAGTACAAGAGTTTTTTAATGGATTAACCCTTAAAATAAATGCAAGATGCATCTTGACTGTCATTTGTCATATATTATGTTAAAATCCTTAGAATTCTAATTAAATAATGGACTAATTTTTAGAAAACAAATACATCTATCTCTGCTTTGGCAAATAAAAAACATTTATCTCTGAAGAGTTTCAAAAAAAAAATAAAAAATTTAACATATTTTTTTAAAAATATTTTCAGTATCTATTTATAATTTACTCATTAGAGTTATTGACTATAAGTGGATGTATTTGGGACTATAAGTGGAGTTATTGACGATTCAAATAAGTAGTAGTAGTATAGAATATGTATAGCGAACAACCTTTTGTTATAAAAAAAAATGTCTTTTCTGTAAAATAAATGTGCACGGTCATTCATTAAGTTCAAAGTCTAAATTGGTTTTGATTTAATTTTTGGAGTGAAGCAATGATGTCGTCTGTATGTAGACAATTCTAATTGGCAATCATGTTACTGTGACTCGATCAATTCTTATTATAAAACTTGTGCAGTTCAATTCAAACTCCTTTATCCATTTCATTGTCCAAAAACATATTCTTCATATTTTATTAAAAGAAAAATCAACGGGGGTATGGAGTTTGTTCAAACGTTTGAAAAATGGCAAGTTCTACAGTCAAACTTCAAAGCCCTAGTGGTTGCCATTTTCAGCTATTTTCTTATGAATAAATTATCTCATGCAACAAACTAATATCGGAGATAATCTCTTTCTTGAATTTTGTCAATTTAGTTTTATCGACTCGTACATTTTATTTTGAGATAATTACAATTGTTCTTTAATTATAAATTCTACTATTTGTTCTTAATAAAATTTATGTGATCTATACGACACGCCACTACAAGAAATTCTATATTTGGCAACAAATTCTTTTGCAGCTAATTTTTTTTTGTTGCTAAAAAATATTTTGCAACATTAATTTCAAAAGTTGCTGCCATTTGTTAAGTTATAGCAGCATTTTACAGTAAATTTTGTTACCAATTACTTAAGGCAACGTTTTATTAGCAGCGCGAGCGCCATTTGATGCTATCTGTTAATAATAACAATTTTAGCATTATCAGTAGCAAAAATATTTGCTGCTAATTCAAGTATTTTTTGTAGTGCGTATTTTTCATATAATTCCAATATCTAAGGCTATTAAGTTCTAGTGACTAGCATATTAAATAAGCATGTCAATATTAAAAGAAAATCAAAATTAACTCCAATTTTAATTTGTTAATTACTATTTTAAACAGGTAGCCAGTATGATTTATACGACACGTATTTTTCATATAATTCCACTATCTGAGGCGTTTAAGTTCTAGTGACTAACATATTAAATAAGCATGTCAATATTAAAAGAAAATCAAAATTAACTCCAATTTTAATTTGTTAATTACTATTTTAAACAGGTAGCTAGTATGAGACATGAATGATTTAAAATATGTTTAAGAACAATATTTTTATCTGACCATCACAACATTTAAATATAACATTAAAAACATTTGAAATTTTGAAATCCATTTTAATTAAAGTAATTTAATTGGATGACCTAACAAGTTAATTTATTGTCCTTCTCTTTTTTTTATCATTAAAAAGTTTTTTGATCATTGTTATCCTTCTCTTATCAACTCATATAATTGGTTTCTTAATTTCCAAGATCATAATTGAAAGATGAACAAATTTGTAGTAAGTAACCCATGCTATTCAATGCCCATGCTCAAGATTATCACTAAAAAAATTACTTATTTAGAACTTTTTTTTGTCAAATCTAAGTTGCATGCGTGCACTAAAATTAAATCTACTAATTAAAGGTACATTACATCATCATAAATTTGTTTAAAGTTAGAGTATATAAATTGAGAAAAAAGAAGCCACGACGATTTTACATGTGACAAGAAAAACAATTTATGAGAAAATCATAAAGTTAAAAGAAGCTTATAGTTTCCTTTTGGTGATTTCTTAATCATAATATATCATCAATCGGGAACCAAGCTAATTAATTAAGGGCAAAAGTTTATGGACAAGTAATTAACAACTTGAAAACATAAAAGTAGAAGCAGGCAGAATAAGCAAACTAAAGGAGAATGGGTTGTGTTGTGTGTGAGAAATGATGACTGACATGAACACATGCATCTAAAATTCTTTTGGTTGAATATATCCCTAACTTTTGATTTGTTTTGTCTCGTCATAAATCTATATATTATAAATATGTATACTCATGGATGGTGTCCAATGAGTGGCTAGAAGAGAACAGCTTTACAAAAAAGCACAAGTTTTTACGCATGCATATTCCGCACACTACAACAAAGTAAGATGGCCCACTGGCTGAACTCAATAACGACAAAAGTCTCATGAGATATCCCACGTAAGCGGCGTGGAAGCTGACGTGGTCAAAATGAGAAGAGGTGGGGGGCCATTGGTTTAGATGTTGACGTGTAATCAGAATGCTTTCGGCTTCCACGTCAAATTTTGCGGCTTCTTTCTTTCTATAGTTATGTGCACATCCACCTTTCTCCTTCAATCAAAACTCTTCCAACCCTACGTGTCATCGTCCCTTTTCAGAGAACCTAGTTCATCACGTGGGATGGTAAACCACCCATTAAATGTATAACACGTGGCGTAATTAATATGAACAACCGACCATTAAATAACCTATTAATTGGATGTCTTTTTATTTAAAACATAAGGCTATTTAATAATTGGTTGTTCATATTAATTACGCCACGTGTCATATATTTAATGGATGGTTCACAATCCCACTTGGTGAACTAGATTCACACAAGAATTTCTCCCTTTTCAATATTCCATAAAATTGGACCCACCAAAACTTCTATTTACACCTTCAACTTATTGTACAAAATGTTCAACTTCATTTTTTATGCTAAAAAACTCAAAGTTTATCAAATTTTAACACCGTAATTTGAGAATGATTTTTATAGTCAAGATCATATGAACTTGCCAATATTGACAAGCTGTGAATTTATTTTTATCGTAAAACATAAACTTAGATCTTTTTTATTTGTATTAAGTTAGAGGAATTATATGTCCCTTTGCTGTTTTTTTTTGGTCAAAAGTTAGATTATATTTGAGATAAATTGATATACAGCTTATTTAGTACTATAGTCGACCCTCTAATAGTTATTATTCTATAAATTAATAATTCTAATAATTAATAAAAAAATTGAAAGAACCAATTTCGTTCCACGTCGGATAATTAATAATTCTATTATATAATAATTAATAAAATTTAAAATATATTTTACATGAATATTAATTATTAGAGATATTTTTTTTAAATAATATATAACAATTGATGAATTATTTGAGGCAATACTAATCTTAATTCATAAAATAGAAGTTAAAATACCATCAAATTATGACTTTCTTATTCTTTTGAGAAATTTTAAAAGAAGTTATTAGATAAACAAATTAAAGTAAGTACGGTATCTCTAATTTAAAAAATATTAAAAATTATTTTACTTTATAAATACAACTTCTTAATAATTATTTTTTGGTTTGATATCAATTGATATTTTTTAAATTGAATATAAAATTGTGTCTTTTAAATTGAGTGATTGTAAAGTGTATTTAGTTAGTTTTTCTATAATATAATATTAATATTAGGTTTATTAATGTAGATGGTTTAAAATATCTTTTATAATTTTTCTATACATTCAATAAATTAATAATTCTAATAATTAATAAATTTTTGAACCACCGTGTTTATTAATTATCAGAGGGTCGACTGTATAATGATATAGAAATAAATAAAATTTAACAGTCAATCATTTAAAGGAAATACAGCAACACAATAAAAGTTTAAGAATGAAATTTTAAGTGCAAAACTAAAAAATATTGCCTTCTGTTAATTTTCAGAAGTCTATTTACATCCTTAGAAATTATTCTTTTCAAAAATTATTTCATTCATGAAGACTTCTAATAAACCGCAAAAGATTTAACAAATTGATGGAGAATCTTTAAGTAGAAATCCCTTTGTTGAAATTGGAACCCCACATGAACATAAGCAAATTAAATTCAGTAGTAAATAATCCCCTGTATGCTTAATTCAAATGTTGAGCTAACACAAATATAAACGAAATTATAATTATATACAAATTTTGGTATGTAATCAATCGATATTTCTCTTAAAAATTAATTCTGGTCAGAATTTTGAGGAATTACTAGCTGCCACTGCTTTTTGTGGAGGGAAACGGCGCCGTGTCAAGTAAAACTTGTAGATTGCATTTCACAGGGGGTCCCTTTTACTGTGATAAACCATATCATCTCTCTCAACCAATGGAGCCGATTCTTAATTTAAAACTTATGGATAAATATGAATTTACGATTAAAATTAATTACCTGAGGCTGCCTCAGTGCTAAAAGACTCGGTTGTTAATTTAGTTATGGCGGCGTCGTTTATCTTACCCTCAGCAACGCTCACAACCTGTGGTTTAAAATCCAGAACCAACTATGATATATCGGCGAGAACGGTGTCGTTTAAGCTCAGAAACGTCTCAACAACTAAGTGCCAAGCTACCGGCGAAAGCTCTCCGACTTCTCTACAACCACCTGTTTTTAGAGGTGTTTATGGTGACTGGACGCTTGACCAAACCGACGTTCGAGAGGTTAAATTACTCTATCTCTATTTGTTGATTTGTTTGAATTTCTCTTAATTAGTCACTGTTAATAATTGGTGATTTGATTCGATAGACTTAATTGTGGTGACAGGTGATTTTATACAGATCAGGGCTGGTAACTGCAGCTTCTACGTTTGTAATTGCTGCATCAGAAGCATTTTTACCTAATGACTCTTGGTTAAGGGAAATAAACCCTGATTTGTTATTTGCTGTTGGAGCTGGAGGACTGGGATTATCATTGTTTTTGATTCATATATATGTAACTGAAATTAAACGTACACTTCAGGCTTTATGGGCACTTGGTGTTCTCGGATCTTTCGCCACATATACAGCTCTTGCTAGACCTGCTGGTGAGAATTTGGTCCAGTATGTCGTTCATAATCCAACTGCTGTGTGGTTTGTTGGTCCTCTATTTGCAGCGCTTACGGGACTCGTCTTCAAAGAAGGTAACCACCCGCTTGCTTCTGATGATCAATTAGTTACTTACTGCATTGTTATTTTTGGCATTACTTTGAGCTTTTCCATATTATATTGAATCTTTTTGTACGATAGACAGCTTAGTTACATGTTTGTGTTAATTAAACTGTTTCGTGCATCCTGAAATTATAATTTAACAAGCTGCTGAACTTTATGTATTTCAGACTAAGGTTCTTATTTCTACTTCCTGCTCTACTTTCCAAATTGAATATGCTTAGCTTTCTGCTTCTAAATTGTTTCATCGGAAGTTCAGTTTGAGTTTGTTAGACCAGTGATATTTTCAATTTTCACCTTTTCTTGGGACTAAGATGCATTTGGTTTAAATGAATTCCACAAACTTATATGAAACTCAGTTGTAAATAGATATAGTTGTGGTTGGTTTACTTAAAAATTCATTTTGTAACTCTATTTAAATAGTTTCGCAGAATTGTTTAAATGAGCTCATTTAAAAATGAAAGGAATTCTAGAGTAGAATTTAACCAAACGAAGTTTAAGAGAGTAAACTTAATCCAGGTTTAGTTCTATATTTCAGTCAACAAAACAGTTGTTTTCTTAAGAAAGCTGATTTACTGAAATATTGGGCAGGACTTTGCTATGGGAAGCTGGAAGCCGGTATTCTAACATTCATCATACCTTCATTGCTTCTTGGGCACTTGGTAATCCTCTTGCAACTTATTCAAACTACATACATATCAAGTAGCAGTTCATTTACTATATGCAGTATATAGCGTTTTAAGTCTTTGGTTTAGAAAAAGCCTATATGTTAATCACACCCATCTTGTTTGCTAATTTGTTGCTTTATTTTCCTTTAAATCCTGTATTTCCAATCCATTAATGGGATTCATTGTAATTTGCAGACGAATTTAATGGGTGATGGGCAAAAGCTTGCTTTACTTGGTACATGGATGGTCCTCTTTATGATATTTGCTGGAAGGAAATTCACTCAGCCCATCAAGGTACTTTATCTGATACTATTCATCTCAGTTTTTGTTCATGCAACGCTAATTTAAAGAAAATAAAAGATCCCACAGCATGTTTATTTCCTGATGATTTCTTGTGTTTTTAAGGATGATGTTGGTGACAAATCCGTCTTCATGTTCAATGCTCTCACAGAAGATGAAAAGAACGCTTTGATTAAAAAGCTTGAGCAGCAAAAGCTCATCCAGGATCTTAATTAGCTAGAATTTTGAATCAAACATGACATCTTATTTTGAAGAGGGAAAAGGTTCATATACAATTTTGACTAGCCATCATATGTAATATATGCTTGTAAATTTGTAATGTACTACATATTGTCAAAATATCCTTTGCGTCAAAGGCCAAACGTGGATATATTTGACTACCAGCATCTAGGACTACTTTACAGCCGTTGACATAGTTGTGTTTAATACCTCCAGCAGGAGAAATTGAACTTGGGAAAATAGGGCAATCTATTGTTTTTCAATCTCAGATAAGTTCCAAACTATTCAGATCAAATTACTCGGATTGCATAAGAAACGTTTGTGCGAGAGATCATAATCATAGCAAGGGCATCAAAATGCCCATCAGGTTGCAGGTTAAAAAACCTAATCTTCCCCCAAAAGGAGATGGGAGTTCCATGTTCGAGGTGAATATGTGTTGCATGACCTTACAATGTTTTCATGAGACTGTAAAGTAGTACCAGATATTGGCCAAAGAGACATAAATAGGAAAATACATAGAAGGCTTTCACCAAGTACCTGTATCATCAACAAAAGTCTCTTCTATAAACAGAAGCCTGAGTTGGCTTAAACAAAACTTCTTTCATGACCAGAAAGAGCACCAGACTATTCATTGTGTTACAGTCACCTTTACCCTCTTGCCTCTGGTGGGAACTTGAGCATCTTCTATCAGCTGATCCCCAACATCATTGTCCCTCTTTCTGCTGCAGTTCTGCTTGAATTCAGTGGTAGCTGGCTGTTCATTGCAGTCCCCTTTTTCAGATTCATCGCTATGAGTTACAGTTTCACCATCCACACCATCAGATTGTTCAATTTCTGACTGATCCCCCAAAATGTTACCGTTGGCTTCTTGAAGAACCTCACCATTCATATTACACATTTCTGCATCAGCAACTGTATCAGAGTCTTCAGACACTTTATTTCTCTGTTGTAATGCTTCAATCACACCCATTAATTCTCTATTAACCTGCTAAACAAAGCTAGATGTTATCAACTGAAGCTTCAGTATTGCTTGCCAGTTTATTACTATTAACGAGAAATTCCACAACTTTGAATGATATTTCATACAAGAAAACTGCTCTAAGACAATGAATATTAAGCTACGAAACATAATTAAAGTAGCCAGTCAACTTCAACCTGTGGATTTTGAAGAAACTCTGCTATATCATTTGTACAGGCCGGACACTTCATAATGCTTTTCTGCACTCTTAATGTTCGTGTGCCTTGACATGTTCTCTGCCTGGTGAAACTTTGACCAGCAAAAGCATCCTCTAGGCATGCTTTACAGAAATTATGCGCACATGGGGTAGTAAGAGGATTACTCATCACCTTTCGACAAATTTGACAGCTTAATTCTGCATCGTTCATGATTTTCTGTTGGTTATAATCATCATCACAAAGCATCCACACTTGCTAATTGATTTCAGAATGAAGAACATAAAACTTGCAAGAACAAATTCGACAAAAGATTGCACCTTTCAAAAGCTTGTCTCCCACAGGTTGCCGTCCCTTGGATTTTCTCATTTTCTTGCCATCTTCTCCATTTCCTACAGCAACCTGTTTTTTGCTAGTTGGTGGAGGTTTCTTCCACATCCAACAACCTTTTTCTTCCTGAGGAGTCAAAAAGTATTTTACAGGATTCTTAATAGAATTGCTCATCACCAAGTTCATGTACCAACAAAGGTTATGCCAACTAGGAAAAAGCGCTAACAGACAGTATATGGCTCTTAAATTTTGTGTGTCTATCATCAAACACGGGAGTGCCTTAGTAGCATATATCACTAATCAAGCATGTAAAAACTAATTACTTGGCAACACAGATACAACTGGTAAGTAAATAGCTTTGTTGTGTGCATCCTTTATATAAGTGACAGAGATAACCCCTCTAATAGTGTAAAAGGAAAAGTCTTAAGTTTGATGAAACATAGTGTTGCTTACATCATAATCCCAGGACGGAGATACTCTCCTTTCAGTCACATCAACTGCATTCTCTAATTCTCCAATAGCTGGCAGAGGCCTCGGACGATCTCCATGATCATCGCTGCATTTCAAAATGTCACACTCGATTCAGGGACAGTAGAGATGTGGAGAGGGAGAGGGAGGGAGGGAGTGGAACATACCTTGTCCAAGGTGCAGGTTCATTATCGCATCTCACAAAAAGATACCTGCAAACCTTGTAGCCCTAGAAGAAAAAAGTGAAACTTTTCTTAAACACATTTAGCAAATGGATTATCTGGTCGACTCCTCAATGGTTTCAACTGGGTACAATGAATCTTACCTGAATTCCAATTTTACGCCAGCATTTTTCAATTCTATAAATGCCATCGTAACGCACTCCTACTTCTGGAGCATAAGAAGAACGCTTCTCTTTATGAGATCTGCACGCAAATGAAAAACGTTTAGATAAAAATATTGAATCCGAAAAAAGGGATATTTATCATGTAAATAACTGCTTAAATTTACTTCATCTTTCTAGTAGAATTAGTACAAATGGAAGGGCGACAAATTAGGTAAATTCGCAAATAAATAACTTTCAAATCAGACTAGTAGATCTTTTGGAAGTTCCAGACCAAATGCATGGGTAACCACCACCATAAGCATTGTAGAGAACATCTAATACAAGAAACAGTTAGAATGACCAAATTTTTAAAAGAAAACGAAGTATTACATTGAAGAGTGCTCTTTCCTCATTTCAGATATTAAATGCTCCTTCCTCAATTAAGGTTTTTTTTTGCTACTAATCTGGTCAACGCAATTAACGATATTAATGAATGCAAACAGGTCGCTGCAACCTATAAACTTTTTGAAAAAAAATATTGATGGAAGATTAAAATCCTATTATAAAAAATGTGATTTCTGCAATGTCCATATTTTCCCATACTTGGCATGCTCATTAACTGTAATCAATAAATATTGGTCTTTCATGAAAAGTCAAAACCACACGTACTGGGAATTTCTGTGCGAGAAGCCTATTTTATTTTTCCACATATGAGCTTCACATGCTATTTTATATCACTGTACTAGTAAATTTGTAGTTATGATGCACACAGAAGAGGAGACTGAATTTAGCATTCAAGCCAGTTAGCAATCATTCATTTTAGATAAAAGAAAAACATTCAATAGCATAAAGAAAATACCAAGAGTATAAAAACTAAATGAGAAACAATACATAATGACCACTCACCTCACAACTCGTAGAGGGTATCCCTTTCTGCAACTTAATCTTAATGCCTCATTCATCTTTTCAAAGGTCTGATCAAATGATTGTTCCTTATTTGTGCGTTTGTTGCCGCTGAGATCTCTTCCTCCACTATTTACCACAAGTTGCCAGACAAGAAAACAAATGAATTTACAAGAATACTAAAAGAATAAACTAACATGAATACTATAATCACAATTATGTACAACATAATTGGAAAAAAAGAATCGACAGTAGCCTAGATTAGCATGTATAGTGCAATGCTCTCCAGCTAATTAAATGCTAACTACCTATGCAGTAAACTCAAGACTTTGGAAAAAAACACATGCATTGCAAAAGATACCTCCCGGTGTAAAGGAACCATTCACCATGGTCCTCGTCATCCACATAACCTCCAGACAAGGCCACTGATTGAGCGCCATGACTTGACTGACCAGCAATTCCTGCAACATGGGGAAGATGAGCACCCCATTGCCTACACTCCAGCCTATCTTCCCATGATTCACCAACCAAAACACCTTGATTTCTTACTGGATCATTCTCAACAAGAATGGGCCCAAAATGATCGGGGGGTACAGTGACAAAGATCTTTCCACTACAGGCATTAGATTTTCCAGCTCTCTTCGCTCTTTCTGTAGTGTATGCTTTGTCCGGCCTGTTTTGATTGTGAACAAAATGACTTGCTTCACGAAGTCTCCCGGAAGTATTGGATTTTGACATCTTTGCCATTCGGATGGCAATGACAAGTGCAGAATTTATTCTGGGTTGGCTTGCCATCTTAGCGGGAATTTGGTTGCGGCAATTTGCACATGTACGCTTTCCTTGTCCAATCCATTTCTGGAAACACTTAAGGCAAAAATTATGACCACATGGCGTCTGAAACAGCAGAGGAAAAAGACAATGAGTGTACCGAGTACCAACAAAATATTGAGAAAAATATTCTATTTTATTTGCCACGCCAATAAAAAGAGTATAAACGTAGATTCATATTAAGTTACGTAGACTATATGGTAATAAAGTCTATGCATGGACTTGTGCAATCAATTATAATACCACTTCCACGAATTTATCAACTACAAACAGATTAAGAAGCAAATAATAAAGAGAACACAAAGAATCTCTTCATAACTAATTAGTAATTGCCGAAAACCGAAAAGGTATATCATAAAACATCACAACACAAAACTGCAAAAAAAATGATAGATTAAATGTTATGACTGAATAATGATATTTTGCCAAATCAAGAAAGCTAACAAAGGAAAGAAATATAGAAAAAAAAATATGCCAATTGAATTTAACTATTCATATCAAGTGACATCAAAACCAGAAAAAAAATGGGGATGCAAAGAAAATAAAAGTGTTACAATCCACAAAATGTAGCACGCTAAAGCCATTGCAATCTGCACAATTCAGTCAATTCGGTTCTGTTAAAACTTGAAACAGAACAAGCCCCATAAAGAAGACACACAATCTCTGGGCAATTGTTCGTCCCTGCAGAATCTAACTACTAATTTCAAAGGCAAAAGTAAAATTTGCAGGGGGAAATCTAGAGTCACTAGTTATCATGTAGCTGAATTAAAACAAATAAAAACTAGGTTAGACGAAGATAGATCTACCGTAACAGGCCTATCAGGCAACTGCATGCAAAAGGAACAGTTTAATCCGGCATCAAGAATATCCAGTATCTCATTACTACCACTAGCAGTACAGTTAATCTTCTCTTTCCCGGACTCGCCTCCTCCTCCACCAAGGAGCTGCTGCCGTCTCTTAGCCTTCTCAGGCTCAGTGAGTGACACGTCAGACTCGATCGCCCGAATCGCGGAAATCAAGTCAGAGGAATTATCCTCGGATTTTCCGACGGCCGTGCTAGTAGGATTTAGCATAGAGCAGTCAGGGCAGTCCCATTGGAGGGCGTCCGCCAAGGTATCAGGGCGAGATGAGAGGCAGATGATGTGCCAGGGAGTGGCACAAGTTTTACAACTAAGAGAATCATCTGGCAATGGTTTTGTTTTGCAGATCATGCAAATGCCATCTCCGTCGCAGGGAAGATCGCCGACTTGAGCCATTAGAGAGAAATACAGGTTTTGGTGGTAAATGGGATAATTTCACTATTTAAGCGATTAAAACATTTAGGTTTTAAAAATATCGCGGGACTGCCTATGGAAATTCGTCCTTCTTTTCATTTTTAGGATTGGATTTTAAAAAAAGTGAAATTTTATAGCGGGGTTGTATATGAAATGGGACTTCTATTTTCTCCTTCTTTTCAGTTTAGGTTTGAATTTTCGCAAATTTTAGATTCAGAATCTTTTTAATGAACAAATGATCCCTTTATCCCCTCAATTTGTGTCTAGTATCGAAAAAGTCCAAAATAGCAAAAATCGATTATTTATACCCTAAACTTATGTAAAGCGGCTCAAAAAACTCCTTTTGCTAACATATCACCTTAATCAGAGAGTGAGTATCATAAAAATCATAATTTACTCTAATTAATCATACTTAAATACTAATTAAAGAATTTAAAAATAAAAAACCTAACTAAGTCAAATCCAATCGAACAAAACCAACTCACCAACTTATTTTATTCAACCTCCACCCCCGCAACAATTATGGTGACGTTTCTTAATTCTTTTCCATTCTCAAAAGAGAGGAGCAGATCTCGTTGGAGACCTGCTCGTCTTAGACGAGCACATTGAACCTATACGACGATTTCGTCGTCTATGTACTTACCGCGATAGGATCATTTTTTCGGGTTTTATTTAGGGCCAAACCCATATAGAGATTCCTGTACTTTACACTTTTTTTCTATAGCTTCTTATACTTCATTTTTATATTATCCGGTCCCTCTACTTATTTATTTTTGATTTTCAGGTTCTTGTGAGTTTTTTCCAGTCCCTCAACTTACAATTTTTGTTTCCTCCAGCCACACAAAACGACCGAAAAAACTCATAAAGGATCTGAAAATCAAAAATAGGTAAGTAGAGGGACCAAATAATACAAAAATGAAGTATAAGGACTTACGGAAAAAAATGTGTAAAATACAGGGACCTCTATATGGGTTAACCCTTTTATTTAGTGTTTAATTGGTAGCTGGCAAATGTAGTGGCGTGAAAAAAAGGACAATAAAAAAATATTGCGGGGTTAGAGTGTTTTAATTGGGTTTTAGTGGTTTGATTGATATTGGTTAAATTATTTTTCATTTTTATATTTTTTTAATTAGGCCTCTATATTAAAAAAAAAAATTCTCCTCCCACATCTAGAAGTTGAACTATCCTCTTCTGGAACTCTCACATCCGATTATGGTATTTTTAGTTAATATTAATTTGATATATATAATTTTAAAATTAAAAGAATTAAATTATTTCTTTTAAAATATTATGTGTTGAAATTTAAAATTAAAAACTATTTATGACTATTTTTAACTTATTTATCATCAAATACCACTTTGACAAAAAAAATGCATGGCACGAATTGCACAAAATATCAAATCAGTCAATCTCGCCGCTTTTGGTATAAAGTAATCTACAACTTGCGTTTTCGTATCAAAAAGACCCCTCTTACATAAAAAAGAGAGTAGATTAACTAATTATAATTGTAATACCCCAAATTATCTAATTATCTAATTGGACCACGTGTTCAGTTTAGATTCGCCAGAGTGGCGAAATCGGAAAGATTTTGATAAAATTCAAATAAATAAATTTCAAGTAGGTTGGTTTCAGGAAATAAATTATGAGAAAATTAAGGTTATATTTCGATTCTAAAGTTAGAATTGAAATTAGAAGGAAAAATGTTAAGAAAAGTCCAAAATAAGGTATAGGGACCAAAGTGGTAATTTAGCCACTTTGTATCAAAAATAGAAATATTGGATTTTGACGGGAAAGTGTTAATATCGAGTTTTATATTATTTATCGGATATAAATAATACGTATAAGTTGTAATAAAAGAGTTTATCGATTTAGCTATGGACTAAATTGTAGGAAAGAAAAGTTTAAAGGATAAATGATAAGAAACAAAAAGAACAAGGACCAAAGTGAACCTTTAGCCAGAATATATAAGGAATAAGATATGAATGAGAACAGGGAGAAGGATCGAGAGAGAGCGAGAGAGATATCGTCGATTACATCGTTTCGCCGCCGTTTCGCCGTCCGACGTCCGATTCACGTGATTTTCGCGGCAATCTCTCCGGAATTCAATCCTCTACTGATCTTGAGCTTCATTTCAAGGTAAATTTTCGGATTTTTGGTGCTAAAAGCAAGTTTATAGGCTGTTTTAGTTTAGAAATTGGAATTATCGATTTAAACTCGATTTTAGTGTTTTTGGAAAAACAAAGTTACGGGTTTTGTTGGAAACGGAGTGTTTGGCGTGTATGGGGAGTGATAGCACGACAGGAAGCCCGGAAACGACGTTTCCGGGGCTGTGCGTGAACTGCACTCGGTGTGCGATCGCACACCGAAGTGTGCGGACGCACACTTGAGCAAGTGTGCGGACGCACACTCCCAAGTGTGCGAGCGCACACAGTGGGTCCGCAGGGACCTAATTGAGCTTTTAGCCCTAATGGAATGGGATTTCAACATTTTGGAATACTAGATCCTAAAAACGATTAAGGACCCCGATAAATTGAAAAGTAAAGTTTTAGCTCGACGTTTTACGAGAGCTATGATAATGAAAAATGTCAAAGATATTATACGTTTCTCGAATACAAGAAACAGAGTTCGAGATATCGCAACTATGATAAAGGAAGAATGCGATCATAAATAAAGTTAAAAATAAAACTAAATCCTAGAACTTAAAAGTGTTATACGTATTAAAGTATGAAGTGCACGTCTAATCATTAACAATTTATCAGACGTGTCAGCGAATAGTGGAGTCAGTAGAAGCGGACTAGCGAGAGCGTACCATCAGATCGATCATATCATTTCTTGGATTGCGGTCACTGTGAGTTGTGCTTTTACTTTCATGTATTAAAACTATTTGATATATATATATATATATATATATATATATATATACTGTTTTCACGCATCGTATTATATATAGTTGACTGAAATGTTATATGTTTATTTAAATTCTATATATGAGAACTAGTATGCGATCCGAAGAAACTAGCTACCTATTGGGTGCCAATAGGCTGTGTGATCACCAGTATCGAGTCAGTCTAGTATGTTTGCATTTGAGAAATGACTTAACACAGCTGGGAGCTGTTGATGAATATGATATTTACGATTGGGTTTTGATACGAGTGAGTACTCGGCTACGGTGTAGTCTGGAGTCCCCGTATCCAGTGGCTGGGCCACCAGCGAGTTGGACTCGCGAATGATAGTTACGATTGGGTTGATTGATGATGATTATTCGAGAAATGTGTCGCATGTTAGGATATTAGTTTCGTACGGATCAAATACATGTTTATATGTTTCATATTATTGTTTCCTTGAAATGCGATGCTATGTTTTTATATATTAATACTGTTAGTAAATGACAACTCACTCAGTATTTTCCCAAATACTGCTGTTATTGTTTTATATGCTTTTTAATAGGCTACGTGTTTTGTATATAATCCACGGCCCCAGATGCTGGTGTGATATTTTGAGACACTAACTGATGTATATAGTACCGCGAGGCCAGTTCGTACAGGGTACGGTAACTAGAGCCCGCGAGGTTTTGAAACAGTTAGTGTAAATGTATGATTATATGATATGTATATGTACTTTTGCTTCTGTTGTTTGATATTGTTTATTTTATAATATTTTTTGCGAAAAATTAATTGTGATTTTAGGCTTGCTACGGGTTCCGGAGCTACTACTCCCGTTCCCTAGCGCCGGTTGCGGCTCAATAATTTTGGGTCGTGACAATGTTGGTATCAGAGCAGTTGGTCTAGTTACCACTGCAAGTTTGTTTCAATGTTTGTTTGAGAGCAGTTGGTCCAGTTACCACTACTAGAGTTGTTTGATTGCTTGTTTGACTGGGAGTATTTGTCAGTAAGTATACCTAGGAACTACTGCAGCAATGAGTCGGGCCCTAGTTGTCTGCATTTGATTGACATATGCATTGTTAATAAGCTTTATAACGCGCGCGAACCAGGACTATTAAGCTAGTAAGTGAATAGTATCTGTTTATGCGGACGACTAAGGTAACTAAATATTTGTTACTTACGTTAAGAGATAGAAAGTGGTTATATATTTGCAAATTACGAACGATTGAGGTAATTACGTGATTATTACTTGCGCTGAGATTATTAAATGTTTATTTGCTTGCGAATTACGTGCGGCTGGATTAAATGCTAAATGTTTACAGCATTTATAAATTGATGATTGGGATTGCGTGTGAAATGGGCTCAGATGGTCGCTTACGTTCGAAATTGTTTCTTTTCAGCATGTCTGGGCAAAATGGAGCTCAGTCGCATGCTGAGGAAGAACGGGAGAAAGCACCTCCTATATTTCAAAACGGGTTTCATAACGAAGTAGGCGAACCATCTGGGGTCTATCAGAATGGATTCCACGCAAATACTAGAGCATCACCAGAGATATATCAAAATGGCTATATGTCTGTGTCGGAGATAGGTAGTTCTTCTGGAAACAGAGTTAGAGTGCATTCACCGGAAATAGAGTACAACGAAGAAGAGGAAGAGGAACCGGAGGAAGATCCGGAAGAAAATTCGGAAGAGGATCCTGAAGAAGACCCTGAGGAGGATCCAGAAGAAGAATTAGAAGAAGAAGCAGAAGAGGAAAATCCTTAGGAAGAAGAGCATGAAGAAGAAGAGTTAGATGAGTTAGATGTCGAGGAATACAGAGGTGACTATTTCTGGTCAAGTGTGCGGAGATACCGCAATTTGAGGGAAGATGCGGACATAGCTAACGGTCAGGCGCAGATAGCCCTAAATCAGGTTAGGAGGCAAATGCGTTCTTTTTCTAGAGGAATGTTGACTGTAGGAGCGTACTCTACTGATTTTCTGCGGATGGCAGATGGAGTCCCTAATCTGAATGAAAGCAATAGAACCATTAATCGTAGATATGTCAGGGGTTTAGGACCTCAGTTTGATGAGCTATATGAGCACGTGGACAAACATTTTAGCACGCTCACTACAATGGCCCGTAGAATTGAAACAGAGCATGAGTGGGCGGGTGATCCGGTACGACCTTATAGTATCACCCAGATTACGTCAGTACGTCCTCCAGAACTACAACCAACCCTTATTTTGTGCAAAGAGGTGGAAGGAACTCTGGTAGAACAGTTAGGGGCCGACATACAGGCATAGTTATTAGGGAACCTAACGTTCCGCATCAGGCACCTCCAGGTATTAGTGATTTACGTACTTTAAGTATTGTGTTTATGTGTTTGCATTATTGTGTTTATATAATTGCTGCATTGCATAGTAGAATGTCAGTAATAGGTTTTGCCTCTAGGATAATACCTCAGAAAGTGAGAACCTATAGGAAGCGTTGTAGTTAAACACGCGCCTAGCAAAAGAACATATAAACATAACTCACAAAAACAATAATATACACTACATAATATATTTGTAGTGAACGTAATTCCTAGATTACGTTCAAGAAGTGTAAAGGAAAAGATAGATTGTTATAGAGGAAGTCGATGTGAAACATCGGTATCTGCGTCTGAATATGACGTAGATTAGAAGGTTGCAGAAGTGGATATGATGATTACAGCAATAGAAAATTTTGAACTTAATTGAGTTATCGGAGATATAGAGAAAGAAGTGATGTGACAGACGAACAGTCTGTAAATGACAGAAAAATGACAGTAATACAAAAATATGACAGCAGTGCAAAAATTTGAAATATACCCAATAAGTATAAAGAAAGCCGTTAATAGTCGCAGAGCGTATAATCTAGAGTAAGACTTACGATTTTATGAAGATTTTGAAAGTTTTTATGATTTTTCAAGGTACAATGGTGCTCAGACATCGCATGTGACATTGCATAATCATAATAGGAATGCATAAAAGAATGATTTTCAAAAAAATTAGATCATGCATCATATCTTTACAATGATAAAGAAAAATGCGATTGTAAGCAACTCTTTGTTGATGAGAGGTGTCATCACTCTGAGCAACAATTGTACTAACGATTTTAAATGATTTATGAAAATTAGTTTAGAAAGAGCTGCGCAGCCAAAAGAAGTTTTAAAGTCGCTTTGTTTAGTAAGTAAACTCGGATATAAAGCCATGCGACGAAGAATAAAAGATTCTTATTAAATAAAAAAAAATTGTAAAAGAAACTCCAATAACAGAATAAAGCCATGTTAATAATTATTACAACGAAGCTAGTGGAGCTAGATAAGAATGTGAATCAGGACTTATCGCCGGAGAACATATGCAGATAAGCTGCAATGCACTGACAATACTTAAGGATACAATATTTATCCTTATGATTGAACAAAGGATGAAATGACAGAGAGTCGTGTTAAAAGAAGAAAGTATAACGAATACATAAGAGTAATAAATATATGATTACTCTTATATTGAGATAAATGAAGTAGAAATAAGAAGTCATAATTGGAGGAAAGAGATTAAAAGTATGAAGGACGAAAAGATGATAATATGACTGATGAACATCAAGTGATATTTAAAGGAGATATAGCGTTATCAACATCAGTATTTAAAGATGCAGAAGTAGAAAGAAAAAGAAATACAAGTGACAAGAAGATGATTTTGTGAGACATGGAAGTTTAAATTAGATAGATCAAAAGAGGTAATGATACTATGACTGATATTAGGTGAAGTAACTAATATCAGCATCATGAACTATAAGTTGCGTTAATAGAAAGGAGAAAGGTTAAGCGTAAAATTCTAACATAAGCAGAAAAGCACACGTATAGGTGTACGTGTTAATAAATGTAAGAGATACATCAGAACGATTATTAGAATCATGATATAAGTGCTAAGAAAACACTTCGAGAAGAAGAGGAAGGAAGGAATAAGGACAAACTAAGAAATGATCATGACTAGTATTAAAGCGACACCTTGAAGAATGAGAATAAAATTATGAAGGTATTCGAAAGTAAGAGGAAGAAATTTAAGATGAGAAAGAAAGTTGATTATACAGTAAGAAGGAATGAAGATTAAAGAAGTAAATAAATTACTAAGGATCTACTGAATCCGTTAAGGATGAAAGTAAAGATTAATCAAAAAGATTCTTAAAAGAGTTAAATGATTAAAGAAACATACGAGATTCTTATGAGGTCATCATGAATAGGGAACTGTGACGTAAAGGAAGAACATTGTTGATTAAAAGTCAATAAGAAATTCAGGGCGAACCTCAAAGGAGCAACTAGAAAGAAGTGAAAAGGATAAGAATACGAGTAATACTAGTAAATAAGGGCAACTGTACAAGCTATATAATCGAAAGTAACGTGAAGTGGAACGTTTAGGGTAACGGAAAAAGGAATGAAAGATCATAGTCAACAGGTGACATGAGATTCACGATAGATCAGAAAAGTAAAAGAAGAAGAAATCAAAGATAGTAAAGGAAGTATTAGGCTTAGCTATGTAAGAGATAGTGAATGTATTAGACGTAAAGCAAGTTGAAGAAGATTGAATGATAAGGAACGAAGTGTCAGACAATGATAGCAAGGAGTGAGAAATGACAAGAACCAGTTAAGAAAGGAAAGTGATAACTGCAGACGATAGGAAAGATCATAACTGCAAGTTATGATTACAAGAGAAAATATTCATAAGAATATGAATAAAGTAAGTATGTCAGTAAGGATGAAATTGGCACGCCGTGACCATTCACGTATAAAGAAGACTAGTAGCAACCTATGGCTACTAAGAATGAAATGACGAAACGAGAAAACATTAAGTTATGATTAGTTACAACCAAATAGCAACGACGCAAGGATTATGATATTAAGGATGCAATTACAGCTACATTATTCTGGAAAGACGACAGATGAAACAAGATGATAATGAGAAGATTCTCAACTATACAACAGCAAGAGACTACGGTGACCAAAATAGATAATCGATTAATGGGATCACCGCCATACGTGGAAAGGTAAGAGTTAAGTAAAAGGAAAAGCTGCGATCAAAACGGATTAACGGACGTCAAGGAAATTGTAAGAATAAGTTAAGATCCTAACAAGATTTATGAAAAATTCGAGGACGAATTTTTATAAGGGGGGAAGAATGTAATACCCCAAATTATCTAATTATCTAATTGGACCACGTGTTCAGTTTAGATTCGCCAGAGTGGCGAAATTGGAAAGATTTTGATAAAATTCAAATAAATAAATTTCAAGTAGGTTGGTTTCAGGAAATAAATTATGAGAAAATTAAGGTTATATTTCGATTCTAAAGTTAGAATTGAAATTAGAAGGAAAAATGTTAAGAAAAGTCAAAAATAAGGTATATGGACCAAAGTGGTAATTTAGCCACTTTGTATCAAAAATAGAAATATTGGATTTTGACGGGAAAGTGTTAATATCGAGCTTCGTATTATTTATCGGATATAAATAATACGTATAAGTTGTAATAAAAGAGTTTATCGATTTAGCTATGGACTAAATCATAGGAAAGAAAAGTTTAAAGGATAAATGATAAGAAACAAAAAGAACAAGGACCAAAGTGAACCTTTAGCCAGAATATATAAGGAATAAGATATGAATGAGAACAGGGAGAAGGATCGAGAGAGAGCGAGAGATATATCGCCGATTACATCGTTTCGCCGCCGTTTCGCCGTCCGACGTCCGATTCACGTGATTTTCGCGGCAATCTCTCCGGAATTCAATCCTCTACTGATATTGAGCTTCATTTCAAGGTAAATTTTCGGATTTTTGGTGCTAAAAGCAAGTTTATAGGCTGTTTTAGTTTAGAAATTGGAATTATCGATTTAAACTCGATTTTAGCGTTTTTGGAAAAACAAAGTTACGGGTTTTGTTGGAAACGGAGTGTTTGGCGTGTATGGGGAGTGATAGCACGACGGGAAGCCCGGAAACGACGTTTCCGGGGTTGTGCGTGAACTGCACTCGGTGTGCGATCGCACACCGAAGTGTGCGGACGCACACCGAAGTGTGCGGACGCACACCGAAGTGTGCGAGCGCACACAGTGGGTCCGCAGGGACCTAATTGAGCTTTTAGCCCTAAGGGAATGGGATTTCAACATTTTGGAATACTAGATCCTAAAAACGATTAAGGACCCCGATAAATTGAAAAGTAAAGTTTTAGCTCGACGTTTTACGAGAGCTATGATAATGAAAAATATCAAGGATATTATACGTTTCTCGAATACGAGAAACAGAGTTCGAGATATCGCAACTATGATAAAGGAAGAATGCGATCATAAATAAAGTTAAAAATAAAACTAAATCCTAGAACTTAAAAGTGTTATACGTATTAAAGTATGAAGTGCACGTCTAATCATTAACAATTTATCAGACGTGTCAGCGAATAGTGGAATCAGTAGAAGCGGACTAGCGAGAGCGTACCATCAGATCGATCATATCATTTCTTGGATTGCGGTCACTGTGAGTTGTGCTTTTACTTTCATGTATTAAAACTATTTGATATATATATATATATATATATATACTGTTTTCACGCATCGTATTATATATAGTTGACTGAAATGTTATATGTTTATTTAAATTCTATATATGAGAACTAGTATGCGATCCGAAGAAACTAGCTACCTATTGGGTGTCAATAGGCTGTGTGATCACCAGTATCGAGTCAGTCTAGTATGTTTGCATTTGAGAAATGACTTAACACAGCTGGGAGCTGTTGATGAATATGATATTTACGATTGGGTTTTGATACGAGTGAGTACTCGGCTACGGTGTAGTCTGGAGTCCCCGTATCCAGTGGCTGGACCACCAGCGAGTTGGACTCGCGAATGATAGTTACGATTGGGTTGATTGATGATGATTATTCGAGAAATGTGTCGCATGTTAGGATATTAGTTTCGTACGGATCAAATACGTGTTTATATGTTTCATATTATTGTTTCCTTGAAATGCGATGCTATGTTTTTATATATTAATACTGTTAGTAAATGACAACTCACTCAGTATTTTCCCAAACACTGACCCCTCACCTTTGATGTCTTACAGGTGCTTAGTTTGTGGACCTAGCTAGAAGCCAATTTTGGAGTGCAGAAGTCATCTGTATATGTTAGTTTTTGACTTCTGTGAATGCTGCAGTAGTGGTCCTGTGTCGGTAGAACAGTAGCCTAGACAGCAGTTTATTTTTATTGTATATATTAACTGCTGTTATTGTTTTATATGCTTTTTAATAGGCTACGTGTTTTGTATATAATCCACGGCCCCAAATGCCGGTGTGATATTTTGAGACACTAACTGATGTATATAGTACCGCGAGGCCAGTTCGTACAGGGTACGGTAACTAGAGCCCGCGAGGTTTTGAAACAGTTAGTGTAAATGTATGATTATATGATATATATATGTACTTTTGCTTCCGTTTTTTGATATTGTTTATTTTATATTATTTTTTGCGAAAAATTAATTGTGATTTTAGGCTTGCTACGGGTTCCGGAGCTACCACTCCCGTTCCCTAGCGTCGGTTGCGGCTCAATAATTTTGGGTCGTGACAATAATTTTGAAACCTAATTAATCATAATTTAATACTAATTAAACATAAACTCTATTTAACACTAATTATAACTCCATCAAAAACCGCCACTCAACCGACTGTCGATCGTCGCCTACCGAAATCCGCCTAGCTATTCATCTCAAAAGGGATGAACAGCTCGTTCATTTTAGGTTGGCGGTGGGGGCGGAAATGGAGACGTGCGGTAGTGGGTGGAGGACGGATGGTGGCCGAAGAAGAAGAAGAAGAAGAAAAATAAAAAAGAGGAAGAGAAGAGAGAAAAAGGAAAAGAGAAAAAAGGTCCCTAAGTTTGTATTAAAAGCTAAAATGATAATTAAATCATAAAAATATAATTGAAATTTGAAAATTATTAAGGATTAATTTAAGAGATAAATAAAATATTATGGGTCGTTTAATTTTTCTTTCATTTTTTATAAAGAGTGTGGTTCACTTGCTTGGGTGAGAGAGAGAGGGGGAGGGGGGAGGGGGTGAAATTTTGATACTAAAATGCAAGTTTTAGGTATGTTAGTACTAAAAACAGCAAGAATGACTTGTTTGATATTTTATGTCAAGTTGAGAGGGTAAATTAATTATTTGTTAAAAAATAACACCATCAAATACCGGAGAGTGTGCCTCACTCTCTAGGGGTGAAAGTTATTTACATAAGTTTAGGGTAAAAGTGATCCTATTTTTCAGTTTGAGACTTTTTTGATACTTTAACACAAATTGAGCGGATAAAGTAAGAATTTGTTCTTACATTAATTATCTCATTGCCGAAGTGACCTGATAAATAAAAGTCTAATTTTTATTATTGATAAATTAGAACATCTTTAATAGATTTTTTAAAAGAATTTAACTATTTATTTTAAAGAGTTTGATGCTAAAATATGAAAATTCATGTGAATCAAGTTTGTCACGTAAGATTATGAACCCTCCACTAATTACGTGACACGTGACAATAATAAATGTGATAAGCAATCACTAAATACGTTTATTAATCTTATGTTAACAATAATTAATGTATTATTGTACGACTGGTTGTCACATTCATTATTGCCATATATCACACGATGATATACGGTTTATAATCGTACGTGACGAACTTGGTTCGCGCACGTATTTTTCATAAAATATAGGTTCAATAGACTATTTATAATATAAATTCAAAATAGAGAATGTATTTAATCTCTACAAGTGGAGAATAAACACACTCTCTATATTCAAAATAGAGAATGTATTTTCCGTCTCATGAAGATAGACCAAATTTAATTTATGCACGAAAAAAATACAAATTAAAAATTAACTTCCTATTATCATAATCAAATTATTTAGACATTTTTAATATTTTTAACTATACACTTTAAATACATCAATTATTTATTGAGATTATAAATAAATTTTAAAAAATTAAATTTGTTTCTAATTTTTATTAAATTAAGAGATAATCGATGATAATTTGAAAAAATAATATAAATAGCTGTAATTAATGAAGGACAAAAATGACATTTCAACATAACTAACAAAATTAAAATAAAAAATTTAATCTATATTTTGAGACGAGATCAAAATAAAAACTTGACCTATCTTTATGGAAGAAAGAGAGTATTTTTTTTGTAAAATTTTATATTTCACTTGGTTCAAAAATATACAATTTCCGGGAAATATACTTTCCAGAAACTTAATTACTGAGGAAGTTAATGTGGAGGAAGTCAACATTTGTATTGCTTGATTCATTTAATAACTTCCCGGGAAGTTATATTTTATTTTTTAATTAATTCAAATTTAAAGACAATATTACCCTTAATAATTAAATTAGCTAATTAAATGTAGGAATGTAGTATTTTAATTAATTTAATTAGGGAAGATGAACTTACCTAGATTTTGTTAGGAAAGTCATTTTTCTATTCAAAGAAAAGTCAACCACTTTATTTTCGGGAAATAGATTGGCAAAAGTGATGTGAGAGAAGAATGCTATTTTTTGAAAAGTTAAATTTTTTTAGTGAACTTACACCCAACTAAGTGAAGCCTTATGATTAAATACTACATAATTCAATTAGTAATATTTTATAATGTTATCTATTTTTGATCCTTCTTTCATAAAATTGAAATTAAGCCTAAATGCATTTGTTAATTAATCCTTCTAAAACCCTAGGACCAAACGCACTCGACTCTTGTCGCTAGTCGCATGCGTATTTTCTCCACTCTCATTCTCATAGCCTCATCAACTTCCATTGGTCACCATTTCCTCTCTCGACGCAGCACATTTTCTCATCTATCAACCCTAATCCACCACTCTCGGCCAATGGCCACAACCGTAACCGAAGATTCTCTCCGTAGAGCCGTAGCAGAGAAGCTTTCCGCAGTTGAATCTCAAGGAAATGTAGTCCGCGCTCTTAAGGCCTCCAAAGCTGCTAAGGCCGAAATTGACGCTGCAATTGAATCTCTCAGCGCCTTGAAGAACGAGAAATCTTCCGTCGAGAAGCAGCTTCAAGCTCTCGTTACTGGAACTGGCGCAGCTGATTCCTCCCTTAACAGAGAAGCCTTCCGTCAAGCTGTTGTCAACACTCTCGAACGCCGTTTGTTTTTTATTCCGTCCTTCAAGATCTATAGAGGTGTAGCTGGCCTTTACGATTATGGCCCTCCTGGTTGCTCCGTCAAATCCAATGTTCTCGCATTCTGGCGTCAGGTATCCTACACTGCCTTTTGAAATTCACTAGGAGGTTTTGGGGATTGTTTGGCACACATTTTATACAATGATTGAGCTGAATTCTAGTAAATTTAATCGCATGTTTGGTATGATGTTAATAATTTCCTAATGCCTTCTTTTTTGCAAGCTGAAACAATTGAATTTTAACAGCAAATTTGGCAATTCAATAAAGGAATGGAGTTGCATTAAACGGTTGTGTTTTTAGACTTCTATTACACACATTGTGCTAAACATTTGAACTTTATAATTGTTGAATATATAAGTTAGCATTGTTATTCCGTTTTTATATACCGATACAGGAGATCATGGTTTATATTATTTGTTTTGCAGCATTTCGTTCTGGAGGAGAACATGTTGGAGGTTGATTGCCCATGTGTGACGCCAGAGATTGTCCTCAAAGCATCTGGTCACGTTGATAAGTTCACTGACCTTATGGTTAAGGATGAGAAAACTGGGACCTGTTACCGGGCTGACCACTTACTCAAAGATTTCTGCAATGAAAAGCTTCAGAAGGATCTTAGCATAACTGCAGAGAAGGCTGCAGAACTGAAACATGTACTTGCAGTGTTGGATGATCTTTCTGCTGAAGAGCTCGGAGCAAAGATCAAAGAGTACGGCATTACAGCTCCTGATACAAAAAATCCCATTTCTGATCCCTATCCTTTTAACTTGATGTTTCAAACATCAATTGGCCCTTCTGGTTTGAGCTCTGGGTGAGTCTAATTGTGCTTACATATCATTTCTGTTACAGCCATGCACTGGGTCTGCATATCTTATACGATTAGCTTTTGAACAACATGGTAGTTTTTTGTGATTTTGCTGCTTAAGCCATTTATCATTTTATCTCCTGCAGTTTTATGCGCCCTGAAACTGCGCAAGGTATCTTTGTAAATTTCAAGGACTTGTACTACTACAATGGGAAGAAACTTCCGTTTGCTGCTGCTCAAATTGGTCAGGCTTTCAGAAACGAGGTTTTGAATCCTTACACTTCAGAATTTGTTCAATTATTTTTCTTGGCTGCAAAGTCTTCTTTATCTTTTTAAATGACAACGCCCATGCTGCATTGAAGCTAAGCTAAGAGTATTAACATGCTTTATATTTTTTATGGATCAAGTGTTTGCTGTACTTATTGATGTGGGAGAATTTGAGTTATCATTCTTATACATATGTGTTAGATATCTCCTCGCCAAGGCCTTCTGAGAGTCCGTGAGTTCACATTGGCCGAGATTGAGCACTTTGTTGATCCTGAAGACAAATCTCACCCCAAATACACTGAAGTTGCTGATCTGAAATTTCTGATGTTCCCAAGGGAAGAGCAAATGTCTGGCCAATCTGCAAAGCAAATTCGGCTTGGTGATGCCGTTTCAAATGTTAGTTTGGATCATGAAAAGTTTTTAACTTGTAATGTTGTTTTATGCATCTTGTCCTTGTCATGATGCTTTGATCTATCTGGATTTAGGGAATTGTCAACAATGAAACTCTCGCCTACTTTATTGGGAGAGTTTATCTCTTCCTAACTCGCCTTGGCATAGACAAGGAGAGGTTACGTTTCCGACAGCATCTTGCAAATGAAATGGCCCATTATGCTGCAGATTGCTGGGATGCTGAGATCGAGTGTTCCTATGGTTGGATTGAGTGTGTTGGTATTGCTGATAGATCAGCATTTGACTTGCATGCCCACTCGGTGAGTACTTTGTCTGATGTAATTGCACATAAATAAATTTACAGCTAATAACTATAAACTGGGGATGATTGAATATGAATTCTTTTATGTGTGAGGACCAATAGGATTAAGCTGTGAGCCTGTGACTGTTTATATTATGAACTGTTATGTACTTACCTTAGATGTTAAAGAGTGGAATAGAGTGGATTTACTCTTATTGTGAGTTTGTGGCATTATAAAACTTTTCTTATGCCACATCTAGAAAATTCACTTTATCCAGAATCATAAACTCTTTGTTTCAAATACTTGCTATTTTCATCGAACATAGTAATGGTGCATGTCTGTTGAGGAAATTTTATCGCATTTTACAGGAGAAAAGCGGAATCCCTCTTGTGGCCCAGGAGAAGTTTTTAGAACCTAGAGAAGTTGAGGTAATGTTTTATGTCAGTCTCAGTCATTATGTTTTGAAAACTGCTTCCCAGTTCTAACTATTTAATCATAAAACTTTTATCAATTATGATTGAGTATTGTTAGTAAACTTAAATTTATGATTTCAGAAACTTGTTATATCTCCAGCAAAGAAAGAGCTGGGCCTTGCATTCAAGGGAAGTCAAAAAAATGTTACTGAAGCATTGGAGGTAAAAGTGAAATTTCGTCAGTCCTTAAATCGGAGAAAGCTATTGCAGAAGCTTGATGTGTGCTATTCTGTTTGTGTTAGGCAATGAAAGAAAAAGAGGCCATGGAAATGAAGGCCTCGCTGGAAAGTAAGGGAGAAATAGAGTTTTATGTCTGTACTCTTGAGAAAAATGTGACCATTAAGAAGAACATGGTCACAATTTCAAAGGAGAAGAAGAAGGAACACCAAAGAGTTTTCACTCCATCAGTGATTGAGCCATCGTTCGGCATTGGCCGGATTATTTATTGTCTCTTTGAGCATTCTTTCTACATGAGACCTAGTAAAGCTGGGGATGAACAGTTAAATGTTTTCCGCTTTCCTCCAGTCGTAGCACCTATCAAATGCACTGTTTTCCCACTCGTTCAGAATCAACAGTACGAGGAGGTTGCCAAAGTCATTTCCAGGTCTTTGACTGCAGCTGGAATTTCACATAAGATTGATATTACAGGTAAGTGCGTCCTTTAATCTAACTTGGTGGTAGCTGTTGGCAATCTGATATTATCATGATTTATGCAAACCTTGACATAAGGTGGGGGCATCTTCAGTAGTATGCCTCGCACTTACAATCCTATTCCCAGCTTCTGAACCCTCAAAAACTGTTAACTATATGCATTGGCTTTAGCGCTGTGCTTCAAAGTCTGTTCCATGGTAATTAAATTTACATGGAATTATCCAAAAAAGAAAAGAGTCTGGGACAATTTCATTTGCAGCAGTTGATAATTGGCTTCTTTTACTGGCAATTTTTTTATGCTTTACTGTTTGTACGAATGTTGTCTGCAGGCACTTCAATTGGCAAGCGATATGCAAGGACAGATGAAGTGGGTGTGCCATTTGCTATAACTGTTGACTCAACATCATCGGCGACAATCAGAGAGAGGGATAGCAAGGATCAAATCCGTGTTAGCATTGAAGAGGCAGCATTAGTTGTTAAGTCTGTGACTGATGGGCTACAGACGTGGGATGATGTGTGGGCATCCTTCCCTCATCACTTGTCAAGTTCTACAGACACAGAGTGAGTTTTGAATAAAGGCGATGAGACTTTAGGTTACACTAGCACTTTCTTTACACAATTCTCTTGAACAGATGCAATGTGGTAATGAAAATACTTTTAATCTGTATTTGGTTACCGATCCTCGAACATTCTCTGCATTGTTCTAATTGTTTTGGGACAATAATTTTACTATATACTATGAAATGATGTACTTGGCACTTGTTGGTTTAACATCTTATATGGTAAAAAATCTTCATCTTTTTCTTGTTAGAGTTGATACTGGAGGATTCAAATCTGTGCTGCATTTTTACTGTTTGAAGTTCACTGCTGTTTTATTATGTTTTGATGTGATCATCTAGATAGCTCATAGCTCAAAGCCTCAAACTATATGCAGTGGTAGTTGTGTAGTTGTGTGTGTATAATATCCGAGTTCAACCAATTCTATGGCTATAGGAAAATAGAGAAGTGTGGCTAGTTGAGTTGAGGTACTAGTAGGTTTGCAGACTCTTATGAGTTCCGAGGATATCATTGTCTGGCATGACGGTCATAAAGGATCTTAAACAAATCTGACTAATATGAGCGCTGAGTAAAAATAAGCTGAAATATTTCCTTTTGATCACGATCATGACCCTTTGGTGTCCAAGGGGTTTGGTACTTAGTAATATTTTGTTTACTTAAATATTAAAAAGATATTTTAATGAATTTGTGTTATTTTTTTAATTTTTTGAAAAATTAATTTATACTACACAAAATAAATTTAAGTTTGATCTTATTATTTTCATTAATTTTTTAATGAATTAATGAGATGTTTATATTGATTCAAACTTTGAATATTAAGTTTGAGTTTAATTCATTTGAATTTTGTAAGTTCAACTCATATTCGTTCTTTTAGAAGCTAAATGAGCCGAGATCAAATTTATTCATTCTAGTGCTAAACAAACCGAGCTTGAGATTATCTTGTTTGGCACTTTCATGAACAAACAGAATTTAAACCCGACTCTTTTAACATCTAAAGAAATGATTAAAATTGAGTTCGACCTTGATTTGCCTTAAAATAATAATAATAATATAATCTTAATTAAAATAAATAAATAAAATTTAATAAAAATTACAAACGAACTCCATATTAATAATCGAGTTTATATATAAGCCAACAAATTTAAATGCGAGCCCGATCGACCTTATCATCAAGATCGAGCCCGCTTGCAAGCTTACATATGAGCCAACTTGTGACTTTACATATGAGTCGTTTGTAAATGCAAATAAATTGAATAATACTAAATTCAAGTTCAAATTAAATCGTTAAGATTGACAAATGAGCTAGAGTCTAGCTATTCGAGCTGAACACCAAGCCGGTCAGTTTTTTTTAGTCTCGAAAACAAAGGAGGTGTTTTAAGGGGTAAAGGGTGCCTTTATGGTTTCGGGTGGAGAGCAAGTAGACCCTCTTTGAATTTTCGATCTCAATTAAATCTCTAATGTTTTAAAATCGGATCATCCAAACTCCTCTGTCTAACAGCGTCAATGAAACGCTATATACTGTTACTCTCTGTTTACGTAGAATGTCCATGTCATTTTTCACGTGGCCAAAAAGGGGAAAATATACCCTTATGGTTTAAGGTAGGAGCAAGTAGAACCTTTATGAATTTTCGATCTTAATTAAGTCTCTGACGTTTCAAAATTAGTTCATCTAACCCCCTCTATCTAACAGCGTTAACAAAATGCTCTATGTCGCTACTCTCTGTCTACGTGGAATGTCCATGTTATTTAATATCTCAATTAAAAAATTTCACGTAGCCAACTCATTTTTAAAGTTAAAAAATGATTTTATTTTTTCAATAAAATTTTAGGAATCTTTTCACGTAGGCCAACTCATTTCGTTGACAATGTTGGACAGAGGGGCTTGAATGGTCCAATTTTAAAACATTAAAGGTTTAATTGAGATCAAAAATTTAAAAAAAGCCTACTTGCTCCCCGTCCTAAATCATAAGGGCATATTTGCCTTTTTTCCTTTTTTTTGTCCTAATCACTCAAAAGTCCTCCACCTTTAAACTTTTTTTCAATTGCACCCGGCGTTGGAAAACTCTCTCAAAACCCTCTCACCGTTAAATTCCATTTCAATTGCACTCTGACGTTAGAAAATCCTCTCAAAATCACCCCACCTTTAGATTTTTTTTTTCAATTGTATCCTAAATTAGAAATTTTAATGGTTTTAATTTTAAAAAGTTATTGGATATAATTTTAGGAAGAATGATTTTTTACATTATTAATAATATTAGTGTTTAATTAGAATATAGATTAAAAATAAAAGATTATTTTAAATTATTTTTCACGTGAAAAGAGGTCAATTTAATACTTTGGGGTACAATTGAAAAAGAATCTAAAGATGGGAGAGTTTTGAGAGAATTTTTCTACGTCAGGGTGCAATTGAAAAAAAAATTAAAGGTGAGGGGCTTTTGAGTGATTAAGCTTTTTTTTAAGACCTTTACGAGGTTTTAGTAATTGTTTCAATAAAGACAAGTCTAGTGAGATGGGTACGGCATCGTTTAGTTGAGTTGCATTGCAAAATATGGGTGATATTGGGGTGTAGCAGAAATTTAGAAAATCATAATCGGGAAGTCTGCTGTGAAAGAATTGCGAGTTAGCATACCTAAAAAAGGCATATCAGAAGGGTAAAGGAAGATGCTGAGGGCAGCAGGGAGGAGGCTCTCATCTGCTAGTTATTGGAGGAGGTCATCGTCCTCCTCCGCCGCCGCCTTGGTTAATAATCCTCATCCTCTTTCTACTGGCTCCGATGACTCTCCCCCTTCCAGATCCATCCTCTCCTTATCTCCTCATCTCTTCAGAGGTTAGCTTTTTGTCCTTTTTTTTTATCATAGAAATGTTTAATTTGCCTTACCGCTTGGATCGATTTTATTTTCTGCACAATATTAATCAATTAATGTCAACCGCAATTATTTCGAAGTGGATGCTTTCTTCTGGTTTTGTATCTGTTATGATCTCTGCTCTATCAAATGTTTTGTTCTCTGCTTTCACATTCAAATGCTTTTACCAGTAAAAATGTCAGCTTAAAATTGACCCTATCACCCTATGCTTTTGATGGCAGATGCACTCATCACATCATGTTTTGATAAGATATAATGAGCTAACCCAAATCCTGGAACCCTGTGGGTTGATTGTCTTATTTTCCACGAAACACAAGTGCATTTCTAGGCAACAACTTCTTCATTTACATGGTACTTATAGAGGAACTTAAATAATATGGCATCACACTGAAGTATAACTATTAGTCCCAGACTCGTTGTTTTTTCTGGTGTTAGATCTTTCAGATAGTTCTAACTTCATGTTTGGTTCGTGAGATAAAATACACATGGAGTAGAATAGCTATTACTGAGCAATGGAATAACTACTTTACAGAAGTTACGGAGTAACAATTCTATGAAATTACTATTACACGAACCAAAGAAAGGGATAATTATTTCATATGGAATAGCTATTCTATTCCTTGGTTACTCCATGAACTAAACATGGCCCAAGGGCTATTCACGTGCTTCATTTTCTTTTTTCATATCATTTATTTTTATGTGTTAATACCGCTAATCAAGTTTCTCCGAATCTAGAGAATTATGAAGAATGCAGAACTTTGGCTTAATAACATTTTTGACTGTTCCTTTTTCAGAATTTACCGACATGTTAGCTTTCTGCACTTTCTTCTTGACTATTTGAATGACCAACTGTTTCTCCTTGTAGTGTTAGTGGTGACAGACAAGATTGTATTGTGTCCTTATGTATCTTGTGCTGTAAATGATGTTGGCTACATAATGACAAGATTATGTTGTCTACTATATGAATGATCAACTGCATACTCCTTGTAGTGTTAGTAGCGATATACAAAATTGTGTTGTGTCCTTATGTATCTTATGCTGTAATTATGTTGGCTACATAATGAATTTCCAAATTGGTGATTCTTTCTACAGGGTATTCATCTGAAGCCCTTGCACCACCACATGATCTTGGTCTGATCTCAGATCTCCCAGCTACAGTAGTTGCTGTGAAGAATCCTACTTCAAAAATTATCTATGATGAATACAATCATGAGCGTCATCCACCTGGTGACCCTAGCAAGCGAGCCTTTGCCTATTTTGTCTTGACAGGCGGGAGGTTTGTGTATGCCTCGTTGATACGTCTTTTGGTCCTCAAGTTAGTGCTGAGCATGTCTGCTAGCAAAGATGTCCTTGCTCTCGCATCCCTCGAGGTGGACCTTTCTAGCATTGAGCCTGGGACCACCGTCACAGTCAAATGGCGTGGAAAGCCCGTTTTCATTAGGCGGCGAACTGAAGATGATATTAAGCTGGCGAATAGTATTGATGTTGCATCCCTTCGTGATCCTCAGGAGGATGCTGACAGGGTTAAGGATCCCGAATGGCTTATAGTGGTTGGTGTCTGCACCCATTTGGGGTGCATCCCATTACCTAATGCTGGTGATTTTGGTGGTTGGTTTTGCCCATGCCACGGCTCCCACTATGACATTTCTGGAAGGATTCGCAAGGGCCCAGCACCTTTGAATTTAGAGGTTCCCACTTACAGCTTCTTGGAAGAAAACAAGTTGCTCATAGGGTGAGATTTCTACAGCATTAGGTTTATATTGTGATGTTATAAAAGACATTGTCCCCTGCACAACGGGAAGCACAGATGACAGTTTTGCAATATTCATTTTATTTTTATGTTTGTTTTACGCATAATGCTCCTCCTGTTTAGGCAATGTATCTGCTGCCATTGTTTCACCGGGTTACGGATTTTGGAATAATATACCTGGATTTTTACTGAACATTTACAGTTTAATTGTAAGTTCATTGTATCAAGAGTTGGACAGTAGCTCATGGTGCATTCTTTCTACTTCAATATGTTGTTTCAGGTGACTTTTTTAGGATCTTCTCCATTTATTGACGACATAATGGAGTATTTTTGAGTTTATATTTCTTTGGCAAACTGCATACAGATGTTTCCACGAATCACAGCATAATAATAAAGATTAACGTCAAAAGAACAATTCTCATTTCCCCATGTGGTTTAATATGGGTAGTAGAAGATTAAGCCAGAAAATACATTAAAGTCATCACTACTACAGGCGCCTTTGGTCCTGGTCTGGGTTGAAAGACTACAAACCCTTGACAAGGCTAAAGGAAGAAGAAAATGCAGGTACAAGATATCTTTGCTCTAACGTCTGACTTCTGAAGCTGGCTTATGGTTGGACATGTAATTTCCTCTTTCCAAAATGCAAGTCCAACTAGTTAGCTGTCCTGTATCGGGACTAATGGTAGTTTGCCTCCAAATACGTCTGGGAGTTGGCTCTCGTCAATGTCCACAAGCAGTGTGGACATCAATTTTTTGTTCTCCACAAATACTATCTGCAACCAAACACATTCTTGTTAAACTGCTATGCCAAGATGCTAGCTCAGGGCAGTCTTAACTCTAAATTGATGTTCTCAAACTATCTCCACCATACCATTTAAGAATTAAGGTAGATGTTGCACGGAACTTATCAAATTCTATGTTTCGTTATTCCATTTTCATCGCGGAAGATACTTTTAGCTATCAATGAAGGGGTGAATATCATATCATACCTTCTTTTTGGTTTTGCTATCAATGAAGGGGTAGATAACCTTCCATGCAGTCATAAATATGTAAGGGCAATGGACTATGAACAATTTAGCTAATCTCTCCGGATAACAGTCCTGCCACCAAAACATCCACATTCCGTTATCGCTCAGAATGGAATTACTAGCATAATTGTTAAGATGAATATTCAGAAGAACAAAATTCTAAAAAGTCTTAAGCAGTAAAACCTGCAGAATGGATAATGCTGCTAGATATCCACGAATATCACTGTGCGTATATCCCCAACCTTCAAGATCAGCGATGGCCACAAATTTTTCTTGTCCAGTCGGCATTCTACAACAGGAGCAAGAGGCTACATAAGCTTGATTTATCAGTCAACTCAAAAGAATATTTGACTGTATAAGAATCGATTACGATCCATCAAGTTTATGAGAGGATTGAGAAGGAATTTTGAGGTCTAATTGCATTATAGAATGTGTTAAACAGGACATTTTCTTAGATATATACATAAAGATACAGAGGATGTGTTACCTGGCGCATATTCTTTCAAGAGAGAAGGCTACAAATCCTGCAAGGAGAAAAACAACAGATCAGGATGGTTTCATATTTTGGCCTTCAATGGGGAAACATAATTTTAGAAAGATGTCACAATAGTTACTCTTGAACTCCTCCAAGTGTCCTTTGCAAGGCTTATGCCTGGCACCAAAAACAACCACAATGGGATGGTTGGTCTTATCAAGACCTTGCATAAACAACTTGTTTTGGGCAATGTCGTTTGCAATCTCTGATGGAGATATAGAGCCATTAGGGATTAATGATCGCTTCCAGCTCAGGTACTTGAGGAACATGGTTGAAGCTTTCTCAATGTCATGCTCACGAGCTCGCAAAAATCGCCGGATCATCAAATCATCTACTTCCTGAAATTTCCAATGAAAGGGTAATCAAATACAAACATTTTCTAGTTTCATGTTTCAGGCCACACAAAGTATCAAAATAGGAGACGTGATCTCTCAAGAAAGTAAAATCCGATAGGCAATCTAAACTGCTTGGTTTACAAATTAAGAATCAGGAATTGAAGAGGAATTGAGTTCATGATTTGGCATAAGACGCATAGTGAAGAGAAAAGGAAAAAACCTTTGCAGAGGGATCTTCTCTTTGGACATGGGCTCTCATAATACGGACTTTTCGCTGCTCTACCTCGTCGATTTGTTCGCCATGTGCCGTTTCCATTTGTTTCTATAAATCCCAGGAAGGATCTCTCTTTTGTTTTTTCAACTTGTTTCCTTTTTTTTTTGTTTTTATAGAGAATTGGTAGTACTTAGTTATGTATGAGCTGTTTGTGTTAGTTAGAAGTAAGAGGGCGACTCACGACTCTTTCCGTTAGTCAAGCTTCCCCCATGCAATTGTCTCATACACTACGCCTGGCTATGTGCCAATGTCAACATGATTAAATCAAGATTAAATATGTATACGTGGATGGCTAATGGACACACCATTGTTTATAAAGAAAGGAAAGAAATCATAAATATAGAGATAAAGACGTTTGATCAAATTCATATATGTGGCATCTTCTTCTCTCCTCTCAATAAATGTTGGTTTGGTGGATCATGTAATACATACCACTATTTTTTCCGTATCATTAATCATCCATTTTTCCTGAGGATATGTTTGTCAAAATCTTCAAATACATCCTTTCATCAAATAATTTTTGCACTCCTAGATTCTAATTTTTTTTTTGATCGAGTTAGAATCTAATGAGCGAGTGAATAGTAGTAAGATTTTTAATATTTTAAATAGCCTTACACAACCAGCCTTATTGAGATTTAAAATTAATATTTCAAAAATGCATTAAAGAGTTTTAACCATTTGAATTAGATTTCAATCATTTTGTATTTTTCCATTTTAACCATTTGAATTAGATTTCAATCATTTTGTATTTTTCCATCTATATGTGCATCTTTATGCTGGGCCATGCTAATCTTTTCTGTATTGTTTCAATTTGATCGGATGTCCCAAAAGGGACCCTAAATTCTAACTTCGTAAAGTCCAACTCTTAAAATTAGAAAGTTGTTGTAACTTGGCCCTTTATTTAATGAAAATATAAATGGGATAGGGATAGGGATAGGGACTATTTTACGCGGACTTTATAAATTCTAGAGTCGGTTGCACGAAACTAAAATTTATAATATATCTGCACTATATATTATAGTGCGGATAGTAGAACGAACAAACATATTTATGTTATTGTCTTTTTTTATTTTATAAAATATAATTATTTTTTAGGGGTAATAAATTCTCGAGGTTACTGAATTTAGTCCGAGATGCAAATTGATGACTCGACTTTCATTCATTACAAAATAGTTACTGTACGATAAAAAGCTAACTTCCGACATTTTACAAATGAATTCTGCCCAATAGAAAGGCTGACTTTTGGTGATTTTTAAATGACTTGCGAAATGATACTGTGAAAGAGGCAGGGGTGGCTCGGACTCCGGCTGCCACATTGGAAAAAATTAGCCAAAATTCATTTAGCAACCGTCGGAAGGCTTTTTATTGTACGGTAACCATTTTATAATGAGTTAAAGTTGGGTCACCAAATTGCAACATGGTCAAAATTCAGTAACCCCTAAAATCTATTATCTTACAATTAAAGATTATTAAGATAATTATTAAAGTTAGAATACGAACTAAAATAAACTACTGTGTTAAAATAATTATTAAAATCAAAGTACTAACTAAAATAAACTATTATGATAAGATAATTGTGTAGAGTACTAGATAAAATAAACTAATGACGCGTTTTTAACCTATTTTGGCATATTTTTTGACTTTTTTGGTATGCCATGTGTCTTATTTAGTGGTCAGGTAGAAAATATAAACTTTCTCTTTGTATTGTCATAAATGTAAAAATAAAGCAATTGTATTTGAGTAGAGTGTTATTTAAATACAAATATTTTTGTGATTTTTTTATAAAATTGGATACAATTGAAATCTAAAGATGTACATTTGGGTACAATTGACGATTTTAAAACGTTAGGGAAAATTGAAAAGGGACTGAAAGATCGAGATTTTTTTATGATATTAAACCTTAGTAATATGTATTGATTTTTTTTGAACTTTATTCATTTTACGAGAATTGAATGAAAAATATAAGAGAAATCAAGAAATCAAATAGTAGTAGATACAGAATAATTATATAACGTAACGGTTGCGCCACGTCATTCGTGAAACAAACCAATGAGGCGTTAGCCATGTGCAATGTTTAATGATAAAAAAAATAAAAAATAAATAAATATTCTCTATCGAAAATGTTTATTGGCTTGTTGTAAAAATGACGTGACATATCCGTTGTGTGGGATAAACACTTGTAAATAGTACATGATTTATCTACTATTAATATCAAACCTACTATGACATCTAAAATGATCAACCAAAACGATTTACCATCTTATTAATGATTAATAAACTAATTAATTTTATTTTGACAATTAATTTTATTTTGACAATTATTTTACACTTTTGGTCAGGGTATATACACTTTAAGATAAAAAAACAATTACCATGTACTTATATGTCCTTAAATCCTTATAAAAGATAACTTATCTTTAAATTTTAAATCAATATAATCGACCCTTCAATTTATAAAATTAATGCAAATAACAATTTAATGTTTATATGTCTTTTTGAAGAGAAAGAGATGATTGCAGTCATGTAATATGTTTGATATTTTTGAAATAACTAGTATATTTTGCGGATAATTGATTCTGACCATCACTATATTTTTAAAAAAATTCATTTCAGTCACTGAAAAATTATTCTTTTCATTTCGATCATTAAACTTTAATCTTTTTTCACCAGGAGGTATTCTGGCCTCTTTTTGCAAACGTGGCTCTCTTTTATCATCAGAACTTTTCATGTCATTTATTTTTGACAGATCAGCAAACCATGTCAGCCTAATATTTTATTGAATTTTTTTCACCGTGTCCACTCACTGACTATTAACCCTTCTTCCACAAAATAATGGGTTATTTTTTTTTTTGACATTTAATCTTCTTCCTTTCCTCATCTTGTTAACCCTAATATAGTTCCTTCTTCACTTCAAACTAGCGAGCAGTAGCAGTGAAGTGAATGTGACGATTTGCTGTCACCAAATGGCGCGAGGTCATCGTCTACCATTGAAGAAAAGGAAGATTTGCGACATTGAAATCCTAATTGAAGCCATGGTTTTCGCTGGCTCCATCGTGTTAGTGGAATAAGAGGCCCCAAATATTGTAAGTTATTGCTAATTTTAGGGTTTATAAACCTGTTACAGTCAATTCTCTGATAATTAATAGACATGGTGGATCAAAAATTTATTAATTATTAGAATTATTAATTTATTGAATTTGTATAAAAAAATTATAAAAGACATTTTAAAGCATCTATATTAATAGACCTAATATTAATATTATATTATAAAAAAACTAACTAAATATACTTTACAATCACTCAATTTAAAAGAAATAATTTTATATTCAATTTAAAAAGTATCATTTGATATCAAATCAAAAAATAATTATTAAGAAGCTGTATTCATAAAATAAAATAATTATTAATATTTTTTATACTAGAGATACTTTACTTACTTTAATTTGTTTATCTAATAACTTCTTTTAAAATTTCTCAAAAGAATAAGAAAGTCATAATTTGATGGTATTTTAACTTCCACTTTATGAATTAAGGTTAGTATTGCCTCAAATAAATCATCAATTTTTATATATTTCTTTTAAAAAATCTCTCTAATAATTAATATTCATGTAGAATATATTTAAAATTTTATTAATTATCCGACGTGGAACGAAGTTGGTTCTCTCAATTTTCTATTAATTATTAGAATTATTAATTTATAGAATATTAACTATTAAAAGGTCGACTGTATTAGTTTTTGTTGTAAATTAGGGCTAAGTTAAAAATTAGGAAGGTTATTAAGGAGATTAAAGAAGAATTATAAATGTTTCATCATCTTGGTTTTTGTTTTTGAAAATTAGGGTTCTTATTTTTTACCAGAAGAAGAGAATTGGGGAACAAATTTTCCCGTTATTCAACTTTGAACAGTGGGACACGGTGGAATTAAATATTAGGCTGACATGATTTGTTGATCTGTCAAAAATAAATGATATGGAAAATTCTGATGATAAATGAGAGTCACGTTTGCAAAAAGAGGCATAATACCTCCCGATGAAAAAAAATTGAAGTTTAATGATTGAAATGAAAATAAAAATTCTTCAATGACTGAAATGAAATTCTCTGAAAATATAGTGATGGTCAGGATCAATCACCCTATATTTTGCATTTTAGAATAACCATTTTCAATGGAATTAAAATTAGACTATCGAATGAGGTGGCGTCATTTGAAATGTATAAGGTTTATTCATTACAAAATTATGAAGGTGGAAAAAGTGTACTTTGTAGTTTTGTACCATATAAAAAGAGGTGAAAGAGAGCGAAATTTTGTAATGTGGTTAGTTTAGTAAGGAACAAGAAAGAAAGAAAATGATGAGATGGACATTTTATCAGACTGGCAAAACAAACACACCTTTCAATTAATCCATACACTTCAATTTTTGCAAATTGAAGCTGTGTTTTGGAATATTTTGCAAATTTCACGTAATGAATAAATAAACAATGCAACTGTCTTCTTCTCTGTTTCTTGAAGCAAATACTTCACTGCAAATCCTCCATTTTCATTTTCTAAGCTAACTCCTCAACTACTATTTTTACGACATCCCACCCATACCTCTCCTTCTCTTGTTAAATACTTTTATCTTGTCATTGCTCTTTTCTGTTCAGAATTCTGGTTTTATGCAGCCATTCCCTAATTAACCCAATGCCAATGTCTGCTTGGATTTTCACTTTGCTACTTGTATGTGGCTTCATTAGTAGTGCTTTTGCTGATAAAAGAGCACGCACAGAGAGGATTTCAGGTCACATTCTTTTACTTTTTTTATTTGCTTTCTCTCCAAACAATACAGGCACCTAATACTACTTCTTTGAATATATTATAGTAGCTAAATCTTATTTTAATAAATTGGCATAGATATTCTTGGCAGGATTGTTGCATGGAACTATTACAATCATTATGGGATTAGCCTAATTGGTAGTGAGCAATATGAGTTTGTATTTTCTGATTCTGAGAGATGAATTTCATCAATTCAGGAAGTGCTGGTGATGTGTTGGAAGATGATCCGGTTGGACGGTTGAAAGTGTATGTGTATGAGCTGCCAAGCAAATACAACAAGAAAATCCTGCAGAAGGATCCCAGATGTTTGACCCATATGTTTGCTGCCGAGATCTATATGCACAGGTTCCTTTTATCCAGCCCTGTTAGGACCCTTAATCCTGATGAAGCTGATTGGTTTTATACCCCAATCTACACCACTTGTGACCTCACACCTACTGGCCTGCCATTGCCCTTCAAATCTCCACGTATGATGAGAAGTGCCATCCAACTTATTTCTACCAGTTGGCCCTATTGGAATCGCACAGAAGGCCAGGATCATTTCTTTGTTGTGCCCCATGACTTTGGGGCCTGCTTCCATTATCAGGTACATAATATGCATAGCTAACTTATAAGTCATCCGAATGCACAGCTTAGCAACAGTTTTTTCTCAGGTTATTTTGTGAATGTAGGAAGAGAAAGCTATTGAACGGGGGATTTTCCCATTACTCCGTCGTTCTACTTTAGTACAAACGTTTGGACAACGGAATCATGTATGCTTGAAACAAGGTTCCATTACAATTCCTCCATTTGCTCCTCCACAAAAGATGCAAGCCCGACAGATACCTCCAGAAACTCCGCGATCCATCTTTGTCTATTTCCGAGGCTTGTTTTATGATGTAAATAATGATCCTGAAGGTGGTTACTATGCGAGGTATGTTAATATATTCGAATTGGGTAGCTTTTGTGAGAATTTATTTCTTATTAGTTTTGTTTGATTGAACGACAGAGGAGCGAGAGCCGCTGTTTGGGAGAATTTCAAGAACAATCCTCTATTTGACATCTCAACAGAACATCCAACAACCTATTATGAAGACATGCAGCGAGCTATATTCTGCTTGTGCCCTCTCGGTTGGGCTCCGTGGAGTCCGAGGTTAGTTGAAGCTGTGGTGTTCGGGTGCATTCCTGTCATCATAGCCGATGACATTGTGTTACCCTTTGCGGATGCTATACCATGGGAGGAAATCGGAGTGTTTGTAGCGGAGGAAGATGTTCCTAATTTGGACACTATTCTAACATCTATACCAACAGAAGTAATACTAAGGAAGCAGAGGCTTCTCGCAAATCCTTCGATGAAAAGAGCAATGCTGTTCCCTCAGCCTGCGCAATCTGGCGATGCATTTCACCAAATCCTGAACGGGTTAGCTCGCAAATTGCCGCATGGCAGGAGTATTTATGTTAAGGGTGGTGATAAGGTTTTGAATTGGACAGCTGGGCCAGTAGGGGACCTGAAACCTTGGTGAGTGAAGGTGATGTGTTTCCGAAATGAAACTCTTGCGATACCAAAAAGAAAAAGGAAATTTTGTTTCTTGTAGAGATGATATATTTTGTACATTTGAACAGTGCTTTGTATACATCATGTTTTGGGAGCATTTGTGATGTCAATTTCAGCGTAGATTCACTTTCACATCTTGTTGGTTTCTCTTACTCATACAAATAGATATAAAACCAATTTATAAGTCTTTCAGCTAAAAACAAAAGTCTTAACTTAACTCTTAATTATTGGGTTAAAGCTACATTTGCAAAAATGAAGATGACAGCCAAATTTCCATTATTGTGAGATTGAGCTTACAAGTTATAACAAACATACACAAGTATTTCTGTAATACCATTATTGGCCTTAAAAATCCATCCACCTAAATGTATATGCTGCTATAACCATCTCACCTAACAATTTAAATATTTTATTCTAACAAACCTATTTTATTTCTATTTCATACTCACCAATTTTTTTTAATGATAATAATTTTTTATATCATTATTAAATAGATGTAGTAATATTAAATTTTCCACTTGCTTTGGTTTTTTGTTTAATTATTACAATTAGGAATGTCAAATTAGACGATGACACGTAATTCGATTTGCCTGATACAGAAAAATAACGAGTTGAGATTGAAGTTAAATGTGTCCGAGTCATAAGCTATTTAGTTTAAAACATATTTTAACATTCATGACACTATTCAAAACATGATGTGCCTTCTTTAAAAAAAAAACATGACGCGCCCGATTGGTATGAAAATTGATTCATTTATTATACGACCTAAAATATATTTATATTGTGTCATATTGTGTCTATCCGATAAAACACGTTATCAATAAATATACTAAATGTATCATATTTATGTTATTCATATTCAATTTATTTTAGTAATTGAATTGTGTTGTATTGGCAATGATATACATTCAACTCATTTAAATAAAAAAATTACGTACGCATCGCTATATTGATGGAATTTATATTTAACTCTTATAATAAACAAATTAAGTAAATTGTATTGTTGTAATTTATAATCGACTGTCTAAATTAAACAAATTACATAAATTACTACTACGTTTATTTGATTTTTGTATTGCATCTATATAGGGGAAGTTCTTATCTAGACCCGGTCTATAAAAAACTCATGGACCTATATTGGATAGGCGTATGGAAAATTCATGAACCGGATTTAGGTAAGAATTTCACTTCATATATACGATTATTAAAACAGTTTTGCTTGTATTAACCCTAGGAAAATTCTTACCTAATTCCGGTCCATGAATTTTCCATGCACCTATCCAATGAGGTGTTAGAAAATCTAATACAATTTTTTCTCTCTTCTCATTATTTTCTCTTTCTTCTCATTTGTCTAACACCTCATTGGATAGGTCCATGAATTTTTTATGGACCGGATCTAGGTAAGAACTTCCCTTAACCCTAATACAATCATAAATTAGTGAACTGATAGGAGACAAGATGACCCTTCAAGGCTCCGACCCCTTTACTTAATTAAAAATCATAGATTGTAACGTAAATAGAGGAGAAAACCCCACCCCTGCTCTTGGGTCTTCTTTCACCAACTCAACAGACTCTTTGTATTGGTGTTTATTTGTTGATCCAGATCATCACCAACCATGGCTACCATTTCCAAGCTCTCAAATCCAGGCCCTGCTGCTACCTCCGCCGCCTTCAACTCCAGATCTTCTGCCGCTCCTCTTTCTTTCGTCGCTTTCCAAACTAAAGATGCTCGTCTCTCCAAGCTCTCCCTTCGAAACATCCACCCTTTCCGGGGATCCTTGATGTATGTATTTCTCTAATCTCTTTTTTTTTTGATAATAGAAAGAATAAGAAAAAAAATATATTTGCCTGATCTCTTATACAGCCTTAGATTAGAGTTTGGTTCACTTTAACATATATATCTTCAACTTTGTTTATTTAGATATTTTTCTGCTGATCCAACTTCTTAGATTATTTTTTTCTGCTTTTTTTTTTGTATCCAAGCTTCTTTTACACCCATGCCACATGTTGTCTTTCATAATAAATTTACATCGACCTTTATTTCTTCATTATTAGCTTCCTCATACAATCCAATGCATATTCCAAACGAAATACTTTTGACTTTTTTATTATATGATTTGACTGCGTTGCATTCGATACGTTTTGATTCCAATGAGAAGGGATCAATTGGATAATCTGCTTCCTGCTCAATACATTTTAATGGGCATCTTTGTTACACTTACAGTGTCAGATGCTCACAATCCACCGGAAATGGTAGTCCAACAAAGAGAACCACTCTTCACGATCTCTATGAGAAAGAGGGACAGAGTCCATGGTATGATAACCTTTGCCGTCCCGTCACCGATCTCATTCCTCTCATCGAGAGTGGTGTCAGAGGTGTAACTAGCAACCCAGCGGTAATTTCTTCCCCTTTCTTGTCTGTACAAAATCTGATTCTCAATGAGTTAAGTTCAAGAAATTCCTCTAAGTAACAGAGGATACAAAAAGATTGAATTTGGGTGGTTACAGTTTAACTTAGACTTGGTGTTTATTCAACCTTTTCTGGTGCTGTTTGTTTTCTTTTTTTTCTTTGTCAGTTTTTCATCTAGCTAGCTTTTTATTGGTTGCAGATTTTCCAGAAAGCAATATCATCCTCCAATGCTTACAATGATCAATTTAGAGAACTAGTGCAATCTGGAAAAGACATTGAAAGTGCCTACTGGGAACTTGTGGTGAAGGACATTCAAGATGCATGCAAACTGTTTGAGTCAATCTATGATCAAACAGATGCTGCTGATGGTTATGTTTCTGTTGAAGTTTCTCCCAGACTTGCTGATGATACCCAAGGGACTATTGAGGCTGCCAAATGGCTTCATAAGGTGGTTGATCGTTGCAATGTGTACATCAAGATTCCTGCCACAGCCCCATGCATTCCCTCAATCAAGGAAGTTATTGCAAATGGCATTAGTGTCAATGTCACTGTAAGTTCATCGTGTGCTTCCTTTCATGGCTTATTCATTGTTGTTCTTCCTGTTACAAGAAAATAGTGACCTGAATGTGCTGGCTTTTTTTTTCTTTTGTATTAAAATTTCCGTAATGCAACAACTGACGGTCGGTTCTCATTTATTCTTGGCCACAGCTTATATTCTCTCTTTCTAGATATGAGGCAGTCATTGATGCCTACTTGGACGGCCTTGAGGCTTCTGGCCTTAGTGATCTCTCCAGAGTTACTAGTGTTGCTTCCTTCTTTGTCAGCAGGGTAGACACTCTCATTGACAAAATGCTAGAAAAGATTGGAACTCCAGAAGCCCTTGATCTTCGAGGGAAGGTAAGTAAATTTGTATATTTTTTTCCTTGTAATTTGATGTAACCTGTAGCATGCAACATTAACATTAGTGCATCGTGTTTGTTTTAGGCTGCTGTTGCTCAAGCAGCCCTGGCATTCCAGCTGTACCAGAAGAAATTTTCTGGTCCTAGATGGGAAGCATTGGCGAAAAAAGGAGCTAAAAAGCAGAGGTTGCTTTGGGCTTCAACGAGCGTCAAGAACCCTGCCTATTCTGATACTCTATATGTTGCTCCTCTTATCGGACCTGACACGGTGAGCCGTCTTTTCGGGAATTATGTCCGTTGAGCTTGAAGTGCATAGCTATTTGATAAACTTGAAGCTAATGTATCACAGCTAGTAGCTCTGATTTTGACATGCGATGCTTTCCATATGCAGGTATCGACAATGCCTGACCAAGCTCTCCAGGCATTTATTGATCATGGAAGTGTTGGAAGGACAATTGATGCGAATGTATCTGAAGCTGAAGGAATATACAGTGCTCTTGAGAAACTGGGAATTGATTGGGGTTTTGTGGGCAATCAGCTTGAAGATGAGGGGGTTGATTCTTTCAAGAAGAGCTTTGACAGTTTGCTGGATACCCTACAAGAGAAGGCAAACTCTCTGAAACTTGTTAGCCTTTAAACCATATGTATCGTTCTTTTTAATAATTTGATTAGTACTGCGATGAGCAAATAAAAGGGGTCCGGAGTCCCGCTGTAAAAGAAAAGCTAGCAGGTGAGTGTGATATGTAAGACAAATTATGTACCATCTTTTTCATTGTAATATGAGAGATACTATTGTATTGTGTCTGTATGCATGTTTGTGGACTTCCGCATAAAATAGTAATGTAATGTTTGATCAATGAGATACCGAAAGAGGAATTGGGCGCCGCTGGAGGGTTGGTGTATTGTAGATGTTGCTAGGGTGGATGTGTATTGATGAAAGCACATCAATCTTTCCTGCTCTGCCCATCTATGTATATATATATATATATATATATATACATTATTCTCTGGTTAATTTAACTTCAACCTAATTGCTTGGTAAGCTATGATGTAATATGCCAACGCGTTTACGATGCAGGTCAAGATTTGAGTGAGTGAGGATGAAAAAAGATCAGCCCGTAGTAAGAATGAAAAAGAGTTGAAAGTTTAAAAATTTAACATAAATTCGAGTGTGGGTTAATAATAATCTCCATCCAGCATATAAATTTATATTTACCATCTTTGATAATTTTTGTAGGAAGATACTGCATTTTTCTCCTTTTCTGGTAATATAATTAAAAATTAAGAGGTGGAAAACCCAGCAGGAAAAAGCTATAAGAAAGGTGAGGCGGTTATCCTCCCTCCCGCGTTCTAAAATTACAGAATGGCTTTAATTACTACACCTATCGGAATTCCCCTGCTGCATCCCTCCACTTCGACCGCCGCCTTTGTACGCTCTTCTTGTTTCCCCTTTAATTTATTTCCTTTTCTTGAAAATAAAATTGAAGGTAAATATATGTTCCAGGGATGGCGCAGAAGAGCAATTGCTGCCCATCATCAGTCCGATGAGCTCTCCCCATCCACTTTATCCGGTTAGATGCACAATTTCATTCAAATTCCGTTCTTACTTCCTTTTCATATGCACATGTATGAAATTTTCAGATTCAAGAAATCACTGATTTTGGTGATTCATTGTAGTTCAAACAAGCAGCAATACTCTCCGGAGGACAAGAAGAGAATTAGTATTATTATCCGTAGGAATAATCAGCGGAGGAGCGGCTTCTTCTTCTTTGTTGAATGACGGAGGAGGAGTAGCTGAGGCAGCTGAATTTGCTGACAGTATGTCATCATATTTTTTTTACATTCCATACCTATTAATATGTATATGACTAATCCGACTGCATAGCTAACTTTCATTTTGCGTCAACTGCTCTCTCTGTCTTTTCTTATTAGTGTGCAAAAATGTTATTAAAACATTTGTTTCTGTATCTGAATCTGCATCTGCATGCAGTGCCAGCAATCCGAGGGAAAGACTACGGCAAGTCAAAGATGAGCTATCCAGACTACACACAAACTCAATCAGGCTTTCAGTATAAGGTCATCATCTATTCTATTGATTTCTATACACTAAAAACTCCTTGTGAATGCTACTTTTATTTATAACAAATTGCAGGACCTGCGAGTAGGAGATGGCCCCCAACCTAAGAAGGGAGACACGGTTGTGGTAAGGGATTATTTTTCTTATTGTATTCTTATGTTTGGAATGTCAAGTTCGTTGTATTATGTGTAGTTGGTGAATAGTTGAGGAAATAATTTCTCAACTGCTATGATTGGTTACAGATTGATTGGGATGGTTATACCATAGGCTATTATGGTCGCATATTTGAAGCCAGAAACAAGACAAAGGGCGGATCCTTTGAGGTATGAAATGCTCCACACCTCTTCCTGAAGTGGAGGTGCTTGACTTGCTTCACCTTAATGTTATGTCACTTCCTCTTCTTTATATGCAGGGCAATGACAAGGAGTTTTTCAAATTCAAACTAGGTTCTGGAGAGGTGAGCTCGATTTCTTATTTGAATTGAATGATTTAATTTTATTTCCCTTGCTGCTCGAATAGAAGTAATTGTCTTTTTGTACCCCTGGTGCCTTAGTATGTTTTTTCTTGGCAACTTTTATCCTGGATTTTGAACTTAAATTTGTTTCTCAACTCACATATTTGATATTTGGGGTGTTACTACTTCGTAGTTAGTCTTTCTAGAGTCATACTTATATGTTAAGTTACGTTACGTTGTTTAAAATTGCGATGCAAATCCACAGATATTGATTATGTTAGACAATATTAATTGATATTTGATCATGTCAATATGTTTAGTAGTTCAGTAGCGTCCCTCATACCATGCTCAGAATAAAGGCATTTTAACAGGTTTTCCTGGCTCCTGGACTTTTTCAGGTAATACCAGCTTTTGAAGAAGCTGTTTCAGGCATGGCTTTGGGAGGGGTTAGAAGGTGCTGCATTTGGTTTCTTAACTACATAAATATTGTCATTTGAATCGTTTTACCCTTTTTCTTGAAGAGAACTTCACACAGTACACATGTTCTCAATTTCACGTATGCTTCACAGCCATGCAGGTTAATTGTTCCACCTGAACTGGGATATCCAGAGAATGACTTCAACAGGAGCGGTCCAAGACCAACAACATTTTCAGTAATAACCAAGTATTTTTTGTTGATGCATATGTTAAAGTTAATAGTTTCCAGAATGAGAGAAACTTATTGTACTGGCAGGGTCAAAGAGCCTTGGACTTTGTTTTGAAGAACCAGGGGCTGATAGACAAAACTCTACTGTTTGATATTGAGCTCCTCAAGATTGTACCACGTTGAGTTCAAATATTAATCGTCAATGTCTAGATACTGCACTGGTTGGTACCTTCCGAATTTAGGTTAAATTTATTCGATTTGATTTCTATTTCATTTTGAAAAGTAGGGAAGTACTCCCCATGTATAATTTGTATTTGTACAACCTTTGTTTTGCAGAGTATTACTAATTATACCTTTTCAAGGCTTTAATGAACTTTGTGATGGTATAGGGCTTGAAGGACCCTAATTTGCTGCTAGCCAATGTAACACTTGTTGGGAATGAGAATGAAGATTTACTGCATCAGATTATTGCATCATGTTTCTCTTTCAAGACTATTAACACTTGGCTTCCACCTGCCAAGCATTATGTGGATTTTCTGGAGCTTAAGTATGACTTCATGATTGTATTTTTGAGCAATGCATCATCTGTTTGTTGTCCAAAACAGAAGATACTGTCTAGTTTTTTAATATTTATTTTTCATGTTTCATTCTTTATTTTGTGAACTAAGATAATTGTTGAAAGAAAGAAGGAATACCATACAGCAGAAAGAAAAGGCGGCTTTTGTTTTCATTTATTATTGTATAATTTCTTCAAATCATTTCTTAAAATTACCCTCCAAAGATTCACGCTGGCAAGCAGCGGCGGAAACACTTTAAGCCTTCGAAAACTTTTGAAAGTTATTAAGAAAAGGAGATGGAATTTATAGTGAAACTGAGGCCAGATGAAAGTTAAACCCGGACTGCCGGAAAAATAAAATAAACTAGATGACCAGATTAAATTTAGTCCAAGCTGAAAGTAATTTTGGTTCCACTACGGCTAACAGGTAGGGAGGTGGTGAGATAAAAGACCATTTTGTTATGAATTAAAGAAAAGCGACTGGTTGAAAACGAAAAGGGAAACTGAGGGAATACCCACATCTTGGCTAAAAGGTAAAATGAAAACAAAATCCGAGGTTTTCCATATTAAGAATTCAAACAAAAGCAACATTCATAAACATAAACTTAACAAAACTAGAGAGCCAGTTAAGGAGTTAGAAACACAGGAAAAGTTGCAGGGAGTTTGTTGTTTAAAACCTGCAAAACACCTTCTTACTACTCAACTGAAAGCTCTCTGCGCTTGTAGCGAACCATCACCTTTCCTTTGACACCCACCACCATTGCATTCCAGTCAGTCTCAGGAAAAGGAGATACCAGCTCAAGTTCAAAATTCCTTAGCAAATGGCTCCATATAGCTTTTATCTGCAAATATGCAAAAGGCTCACCAATGCATCCATGCCGCCCCCCACCAAATGAAATATACGAAAAGGCCCCTGCTGCCTTATCTTCTTCTCTCCCTGGAGCAAATCTGTCAGGGTCGTATCTGTCTGGCTCCTTATATATATGAGGCAGCCTGTTTGCAAAAGCCGGTGATGTTGCAACAATGTGCCCCTTTGGGATGTCGTACTCTTTGCCATCTCGGGTTGTCACGCTAAAGTCGCTGTGAGAGCTACGTAGCAGCATTATCAGTGGAGGATGCAGCCTTAGAGCTTCCTTAATACACCGATACAGCACATCCATCTCAGATAGAATATCGTGATCAACCTTGTTTCCATGTTTTCTCATCAAGGTTTTCTGTTCCTCCACCGCAGCAGATAAGTACTCTCTGTAACGGAGAAGATAGGCCCCAGCCCAAGTAGAGGTGATGGAACTGGTGTGCTGCCCGGCAAAGAGAGCTGCAATGAGCAGACCTGTAACCTCAGATTCAGTTGTTGGGCGGCCATCTTTGTACTTTGATTCAATGAAGCTCTGCAACATGTCATTCTCTGTTTTGCCAGAATGTTTACGGGAAGCTATGATATTTCCAAAGATTTGTGAAAGCTTCTTGCGAGCTCTGTCACGGCGACGGTGGGCTGGAATAGGCAGGTATGGGAAGATAACACTGATGGGAAGCATCCCGTTGTCCAAATCATGGAACAGAGCAGACACGTCGTCAAAAAGCTTATCACGAACTTCTCGACCCAGCAGACATCTACTTGCTGTCAAAATAATCAGATGCTCAAGCTCATACTTTAAGTCTACTTCACCACTTTCTCCCCATTTTGAGAAATAATCCTGTCAGATTCCACAAGGCAGCATAAGAATTAGCGCGTGGAATTTCAGCATGTAAGCATGACAATCTAACAACTCTGTGAAGTTTGTTGTATCTGAATCAGCATCATCATAATCAAGCTGAATAAAGCTAGTTTACAGAGAATTTGATGATGAATGATAATTACGTAACAAGAAAGGTTAAATAAAGACAAATTACAAAAAAAAATTCCTTTTAGTTTACCTCTTGTTACTAATAAAACCATGGCAGGTTTAGAATAATTGGAACACTAAATCATGTCAAAAAGCAAATTCCTTTATTCTTATAATCAAGTTGGTTTAGAACCAAATAAAAGACGCATGCTTGAAATATGGATTAATTGAGAGTTATATTAACAAGTAATGTAAAACTCAAAGAGACTAAAGATGTTGGCACCTATCTATGCACTAAATTACAATAAATCGAAGGTTTCAAGTGAATTTCAGTAAAGACAGAACTCCAACAGCAGTATAAATGAGCGCATCTATGAAGGCAGTATTGAATTTAATGCAAGAAGCTTCAAAATATAAGCGAAACAATAGAATGCATGAGATGAGAAGAAAGGCAACAATACCTGAGCTTCCGTAACCATCTGATCCACATAGCCCTTGAGCTTATTAACACGAAGAGCCTCGGTAAAGAAGCGGAATTGCTCCTGACGAATGGAATAATCAACATCAAAGACAACACCAGGTCCAAAAGTAGGAACATTGAACTGATAGACCTCCTGCTGACTGAGATCAGCCTCGGGAGCCTTGAAAAAGTGCGAGGAAACCTCAGGGCCAACGAAGAAAGTGATCTTCCAATGAGCCAGGTTGACAGTGAAGACACTCCCCAGCTTTGGGTACTCCTCGCGGAGCATTATGATGGGACCTTTCAAGAAGCGGAAAAGGCCTCCCACGAGTGGCAAACCGCCCTTCAATAGCGGAGGAAGACGGTATTGTTTTTTAGATCTAGCAGGCGTGATAAGGAAGGTGGAGATGAGCTTGGCCACTAATAGGGTGGCCGCGAATAGTAAACTCATGTTTAGCAGAGCCTTGTCATCCCAATCCATGGTTGCGTACAGACTGTAAATGGAGGAGAAGGAAACAGAAATAGATGACGTCAAGCATAAAAATGGTAATTGAAAGGAATAAATCAATAATTTGGAAGCAAATAAGAGAAATTGGATGATTAGTGAAAAGAAAATAAAAAATAGTAAAGCGGAGAGATCGAGGAGAGGAGTACGCACCGGATGAATTGAAATGGAAAATGAAGAAGTTAATCTATACTACTATTACTATTACTATATATAAAAAGACGAGAGACTGAATCTGAACTGCTTTTCTGTTAGTGTCACTGTAGTAATAAAAAAAGGAAGGGCATTTGTGTCGTTTACCGGAAGGAGTCTGCTCTATCTTAGCTGTTAAATAGAAGAACAAGTAATGGCATGTGAGTGGGGACTGCCTGTTTGGTTTAAATAAGGATACCAATTTGTTTTGTTCGTTTTTGAATCCTTAAGATACGGACCACAACTCAACTGCTTTTGGACTCCATTTTTATCTCATACTGTTTGGAATTTCTATACAACCTCATCCCCCTCTGCTCATTTTCTTCCTCTCTCCCAATGCCTTGAAGATGCAGATTCATACAAACGCATAACTCTACAATAATAATGATAATAATAAAATACAATTCTGCATAAACTCACCTCTGCATCATATGCCGCTTAAATCAATTAAGGGACTACCAAAGATCATAATACAATTTTGTTACAACATTTATCCAATCACTTGTAAACAATTGGGGGACTCAACTAAATAGTTTTCATAACTCTCCTTTGATGCCTGAAACAGTACATTTACTTCGGGCTCCTTCCTGAATATAGAGTCGATCTATCTGTTGATGCACCATGTTCATGCTTCTGTCTTCTTTTCGCACTCGTTGGCTCTCCAAATTCAGACAGAGAACTTTTATGCCTGCTACTGTGTGTTGAGGCCGTACGTGCCCTTGATGAAGAACCTGGCTTGCTGGTCTGGGTTGGAGTTGCAGAATAGTAGGAAGATCCAGCAGACATCCCATGGAGTCGCTTTGATTTCTTTTCAGCTGCTTCCTTCTCAAGTTGTTTCGGATCAGGAAAATGAGCAAGAGAAACTCGCCTTGAAATATTCCCCACTGTAATTAGAGGCAGCTATGTCAAGACCACACAACTCAATTCAACTAAGTCTCAATCCCAATTTTATCGACATGTCAAAAACACACAAGTACAAAATATAATAGTAGTTGCACTGTTCAGTCAGCATCACACCATAGATTAACAATTATAACAACTCAAGTAATCCAAAACTCTATGAGTATTAACTTTCAAAATATGATTATGTCAAAGACTCAACACTAGTTGCCAGTCATTAAAATTAGCAGAGTCCCCATATCCTCAAAATGGTCTTTTAGATATAATCTATAAAGTCTTCGGTATCAGTGATATTACATTGTCAATTAAATTTCCCTACTGTTAACATATGTTGACCAATGAGGCCCGGAAAATTGAAACCACCAGTTAAATTCTCAACTGAAAACCAACGTCTAACAAAACCACCATCACATAATCTCCAAATCAGCCCTGCTCCTCCAAGAAGAAAAACACGAGGTGTTTTTAAATTTGTATGATGCTAATAATTGTCAATTTGTCAGCATCACGCCAAAAAGACTTCACCAAATAATTCAACTTATTTGATGAAGAACTGATCCTGAAGACTTCCCGTGATTAATCCATTTACATCGGTCAGCACTATGAATAACCATTTCATAAAATTCTATTTTCTAACGCATACGAATACGATCCTAGCTATTATGGCATACAAAGAGCACCCATCAAACATAATTTTCAAATGTATCTTGTGGAATTTGTTTCCCCAAGAGATTTGTCAAAAAAATCACACAGAATTCTCACGACAGAGAACAGAAAACAATTGAAATGCAAAGAAGTAAATAGAAAATGAGACACCAACTTTTGAGGAAACAAAAAACAAGAAGATAAATAGAAGTACCAAATTTTGTTTCTGATGCAGAGGAAAGGAAAACAGTTGCATCAGGATCTTGAGCAGCACAACTGACCACATCATATACTTTTCCTGATGCAATAACATAAATCACATTATTCAGAAACAACACAAAAACTGAACGGTCCACATAAATTAAAACGAGCTATTTTTTTTCACCAAAGAAATGAGATAATCAGGGAGGAGTTGTAATAACCTGAAGATCCCTCAAAGGACGCTAAGCATCCATCACTATGAAGATTAAGTGATAATTCTTTGCCATGGAGATCCGGAAGCTACAATACATGCAAACCAAAAAGGGATTAGGCAATAAATTCCAGAGGAAGTAATAATATTGAAAGGGAAGGAGAAAGGCGGCAGGAATCGACAAAGGAAGTTACTTCATTATGTCGCCATTGAATGAGCCAAAACTCAGTTGAGTCGGAGTCTGTTAAAGAAAGATCAAAAAGGGGCTCCCTAGAGTCTTCTTCAAATTCCGCTGTAGGCCAGTAAGCCACATCATCAACACCTTCCATTGCTCAGAAACTGTTATCCAACAAACAAACATAGTCAAAACATCAACAAAACTTCAGTGAGGCATTTAGACGAATGCCCTCTGAACACATGAGAGTTCCAACAACCTGTTCCATAGAAATGTCAATAACTGCTTACAATTTCCAGCAGATGAGAATAACAGGGCTGCACATGGCAGCATGGGGCGGATAAAGAGACTTAAGGGTACGCTTTGATTGGAAAGTGATCTGATTCTTTAATAATTAATTATTTTTAACTAAAAAGTCAAAATAAAAGACTACTAGCCGGTCAGCAAAACAGAAAATTTAATTTATGGATATTTATTTTCTGCTTCTTGGGGTATTAATTTGTTGATTTTTTTTGGGTCTCCTACAACGATTTATATATATTGATATGTTATGGAAGCCTTAAAAGTGGAATTGGAGCAAGCAATTATAATATCTGAATAAGCAAAATAAAATAACAATCTGCAATTTAACAATTTATTTAAGCAAGCTAATCAAAGTTTAATGTTTTTTTTATTACTCCATTTTTAAATCTTTATCAAAGAATTCCAACGCCCGAAATAAGAATTAATCAACAAATAATAACCAATTAATTAAAATTACTCAAGAACAAGATAGAATTATGATGAACAAAAGAGAGAATTACCCAAGAGATTGCAGCAGACGACGGAACAGAGCACAAAGCAGCAGCTGGGAGAGGAGCTGCTGGTGGCGTGGCGAGCTGGGTGAGGAGCTGCTGGTCTACGGCGGCGCTGATGGAATTTCTGGCGGCAGCGCTGAGGAGCTTCTGGCGAACCGCTGTGGTTAGGAAGGTGGAGATTAAAATGGTAGTCGTGAAGGGAATTAATGAAAAGGTATAAAATAAGAGATTAGGGTTTGTTGGGTAAAGAAACAAAAAGGAAGAAGAAGAAGAATGAACTTTTTAATTGCGCAAAAGGTAAAAAAAACATCATACTTTTTTGGTTTTGTACAAAATAACTTTCTAATTTCACAATTATTCACAAATTTTACTTATTTATTTATTTTTGATTATAATAAATTTTATAAAAATATATATTAGCTTAATACTAAATAATTTTTCATTCGGATTCAATAAAAATATTTCATTCAAATTAGTATATTATTAAATTATAGGATTCGTTATTTAAAAAATTCTGTTAATTTTAATATTAATGTAATATTTTAATTTCGTCAAATTTCATTAGTAGTTTCGAATATGAATAATTAGAATTTTGTTATTAATAATGAAAAATAAATTATAATAAATAATTTTATAGGTCAGTGGAATCTTTATGCTCAAATTCCCGATTTAAGTAATCATTTATTTGGTACCTTCAACATTTATTCAAGTTATCATATATTGTTTTTAATTATTTATTAGCTTTGTAAGATTTAATACTTTTTTTATTTTATTATTGCGAAAATCAATGATAACATTTTAATTAGATGACTTCTAGTTCTTATTGTATTTAAATTTAGGCAAAAGGTACAAAAAAACCCTCATGGTTTTCACAAAAGTACAAATCAACCCTTTTATTTTTTGGGGGTATAATTAAGCCCTTTTTGTTTTCAAATAAAACAAATAACTCATTGCATCCAACATCATTAGAAACACTCGTTAATGGCTGACATGTCTCTCATAATCATATAGGAAAAAAGTTCAAAAATAATTTTAATGTTTAAAAATATTTACCGAAAATTTGAGGGGGTAAGTGTCCAAAAAATAAATTAAAAGGATATATTTGTTTGATTTTAAAACAACAAGTGTTTAATTGTTCAATTTTAAAAACACGAGGGTTTAATTATGCCCAAAAAAAAGTAAAAGGGCTGATTTATACTTTTGAGAAAAAGTCGAGGATTTTTTTTATACCTTATGCCTTAAATATATATCTATGTGTAAATAGAAATTATATTCATATTAATAATTGTAGAAATTAAGAGAAACAATTTGACTGAATTCGCCAACATTACTATGAATCAAGTGTGATGGTTGCTAGTTATAGAAGAAAAACAGAAGAGAATGAATCAAAAAGCACATGTGATTGAGAATGAGGAAAAAAATGTAAGAATGTTGATCACATAAACAGTTGCATTATACAAAAAAGAAAAAGGAAAAGTTGTATTATAAATGGTTGATAAGATGAAGGCAAGTGAATGAAGAGTAGATAAAATGAGTTTGGTGTGTGAAATCAAGAAAGAAAGTGTGTAAATAAGTGTTGAGAATGGCGGCAAATGTTTAATAAGAGGAAGAAAGGGAAATGCAACTAAATATGAAGGCATTTATTCCATGGTTGTACTAAGAAGAGCTTAGCATCATTAACATTTATTGTAATGATGCTGTTGTTAGTTGCACCTCTTTTAATGTTTTTGCCTTCATCCCAACTGTCCCCATTACCACTTCCATCTTCTTCTTCTTCTACTTATTACTCTCTCATTTCTTCTTCATCTTTTATTTACTTCTTTCTTTTCTTGACAGTTTCTGACTCAACTGTTACAGTTGAAGTGCTTCGTGTCGAGGCGTGAGGTTAGGTGGGAGAATGGGTACTAGTAGTGAAATCAAGTCACCTCAAGGTCTGCCGGCCGTTTCCCCATTGCAAAGAATTTCGGAGTTGAGTGGAAGCAAGAAGCTCGGAATGTACTTCATGGAGTCCGATAATAGGCGTATGGCTTTCGGGCGTGGTTATACCGGAGGAACTACCCCGGTCAACATTCATGGGAAACCTATTGCTGATCTCTCAAAGACCGGTGGTTGGACTGCTTCCATCTTCATATTTGGTAAGTACCAACTTTTGTATTCCATCAACACTCCTGTTAGTCATCTCTGAAAAAGATTTGTCTGTTGTCCAGGGAATGAAATGGCTGAGAGGATGGCATATTTTGGGCTATCAGTGAACATGGTAGCTTTTATGTTCTATGTCATGCATATGCCCTTCTCCAGTTCATCAAATGCAGTTAACAACTTCTTAGGGATCTCACAAGCTTCTTCTGTTCTCGGCGGCTTCCTCGCAGATGCCTACCTCGGTCGTTATTGGACCATTGCCATATTCACCACCATCTATCTTGCAGTGAGTTAGTTGTACACATGAAAACCTGCTGTAGTAATTTGTTGTATATAAAATAAAACTAACATTTCTACTTGTTTCCTGGAGGGTTTGACAGGCATTACCCTGTGTGCATCAATGAGCATTTTCATTCCGAATCAGCACAACTGTGATCAGTTATCCTTGCTTCTGGGTAATTGTGAGCCTGCAAAATCATGGCAGATGACCTTCCTCTACACGGTGTTGTATGTGACTGGATTTGGAGCTGCGGGTATAAGACCGTGTGTTTCTTCTTTTGGGGCCGATCAGTTTGACGAAAGAAGTCCAAATTACAAATCACACCTTGATAGATTTTTCAACTTCTTTTATCTTTTTGTAACTATCGGAGCAATTGTGGCCTTCACTTTAGTAGTCTACATTCAAATAGAACATGGATGGGGATCTGCTTTTGGTTCTCTGGCAATCGCTATGGGTGTATCAAACACACTCTTCTTTTTAGGAACTCCCATGTACCGCCATAGATTGCCCGGAGGCAGCCCCCTCACAAGAGTTGCTCAGGTTCTGGTTGCTGCCTTCCGGAAGAGAAATGCCAGCTTTTCTAGCAGCGAAATGATAGGCCTCTATGAGATTCCCGGCAAGCATTCGGCTATAATGGGCAGTGGAAAGATAGCTCATACTGACGATTTCAGGTAAAATCCGTTCCTTGTTTACGTGCAAATGGTAGTTGCTAGATGCAATAATCTTTTTTGGGGGTTGCAGGTGTTTGGACAAAGCAGCTTTGCAGCTGAAGGAAGACGGTTTGAGTACAAGTCCTTGGAGGCTCTGTACAGTAACTCAAGTAGAGGAAGTGAAGATACTAATAAAGCTTGTTCCTGTAACAGCCTGCACAATTATGCTGAATTTAGTTTTGACAGAGTATCTCACTCTCTCAGTACAGCAGGCATACACAATGAACACCCATCTCGGTCGTCTCAAACTTCCTGTAACATGCATGCCTGTGTTCCCCGGCCTCAGCATTTTCCTTATACTCTCTCTCTATTACTCCGTCTTCGTTCCACTATGCCGACGCATTACCGGTCATCCTCATGGTGCGTCTCAGCTTCAGAGAGTAGGCATTGGCCTGGCAGTTTCAATCATATCTGTGGCATGGGCCGGGATTTTTGAGAAGTATCGGAGAGACTATGCGATAAAACATGGTTATGAACTTGGTTTCTTGACACCCATGCCAAACCTAAGTGCATACTGGTTGTTGATACAGTATTGCCTAATTGGAATAGCTGAAGTATTTTGCGTGGTAGGACTACTGGAGTTCCTGTACGAGGAATCCCCTGATGCAATGAAGAGTATCGGGTCTGCTTACGCTGCAGTAGCTGGGGGTTTAGGCTGCTTTGGAGCAAGCATCTTGAACAGCATCATCAAATCAGTAACAGGGAACCCTGAAAAACAACAGGCATCGTGGTTGTCCCAGAATATAAATACTGGTAGATTTGATTATTTTTACTGGCTGCTAACCCTTCTTAGCATCATAAATTTCTGTGTTTTTCTATACTCAGCTTACAGATACAAGTACAGGGCAGAGCAAAAGTTCGAAACAGGGGAACAAGTTGTGACAATTAAAAACAGCACCCCAACAGCTTCCTAGGCAACAGGAATTTACTTTCTAGTATAGAGAAATTGCCATAGTATCTATTTTTCTACTTTCATCTCCATGTAACAAAAAATATGTGAAATGCCATTGTTTCTTTTGGGTTAATTCCTGCCAACCCCTTTACATTGCTATTTGTAATCATGATCTCAATCATGATTGCTATCCGCCCAAGACAGCTTGCCTGGTGCATTAAAGAACTTGATGGCACAGCTCTGCCTTGCAAATATCGTGGGGTTCTATTGGGAAATTACTAAATGATTAATGACTTTGTTGATCCATACCTGATTGGAAGCAGGGGCCAACTCCTACTCATCTTAATGGCTGCCTGCTTGGCTTGGATCTACCTGTCAATATTCATGACTTTGTCCCGGCTCGCACATGTTCTGAGCCTGCTAAATGCACATGATAGAGTCCTCTGAGTTCAATTCCCTTCTCAGTAGTTTCAACCACGGACCCATTTGTCATTAAACAGTCCTACAAAACGTACCTGGCAGCATAGCATAGTAACACCACATTACGGCACAATAAATACCAAATTTTGGTAAAAGACATAAAAATAGGGAAAAGGGGCGTACCATAGTCATTTTTTTCCAATCATTGTCCTTTTCTTTCTGAATTGCTAACAGTAACATTAGTCTTCGAGCTCGTGAAACTAGCAGATGCTCCTCCAGGAATATCTTTCTAACTCCCCGAAATGAAATTACAGTGCAAAAGGATGTCCATCACTAAATATCTCATTCTAGTAGAAAGACTGGACATGCCCATCAATAAATATCTCATTCTCATAGAAAGACTGGACCTACATTTTTCTAATTGCAGAAATCAACCATATTCTCAAGGAAACTACATGATGCTATGACAATGAGATGATATTGTGGATTCATGCTATGACAAAAAACGGGATTTGTCTGCTCGAAAATGAAAAATACAATGTTGTTAGGATCTCCAAGATAAAGCACCATGATGACAATGCAGCTCATCACCTCACAGGACATCAGTGGAAGTAATTTGTTAATAAAGTATCGCTCAATTTGTTACTCTGCACTTAGTGTACACAATAGATTGTGCTATAAACCAAGTCATCTTCTCCAGCAAACTATGCAAATAAATACATGCTAAAAGACCTCCAGAACTTGAAGCTTAAATTGTAACTAATATTTTTCAGCAAGCATCGTAAATATGATTGCAAGATAGTAATATTTACAACCAGCAATTACATCTTCACATTGATCAGTAGTTCTAGTTTTTCATTAGAATTAAATAGACAACAAGCATTTGACCAAGTATGTCACACAATCATTAGGGAGAACAAAGTAAATAGAGCTTGTGGCCTGCTTCATTTGACCAAGTATGTTACAAAATCACTTTCCATTCCAAGGATGACCATAAAAATAAAAAAAACTTTTATTTACATACTGTTCCACCAGCTCTTGCCTCATTACTTTGCAATCAGATGCACATCAGCTTAAGGGCTCTCACAAAACTCCATCTCCTAAAATTTCAGAATGAAGCTGCTCATATTAGACATACTCAACAAGTATTTCAAGTTTAAAGCATCATACATTCTACATCTCCAATTCAATAGGGTAGTTAAAATATGGAGCTTTACATAACAATAATGCGAGACCATGAAGTAATAAAACAGGCCACAAGCTTCTATCAATTCTAATTTGGTCCATAAAAATGTGGCGAAGCATAAAAAAATGATACCAGAGGTTATTCCCTTTACAGATTTAAAGATGCGACACTACTAAAAAGGAGATAATCAGGCATACCTTGCCGCATATCGGACAATTTTCACTTCTTTCCAGCCATTCATAAATACAACCCAGGTGAAAATGGTGAGAGCATCTTGTTGTAATTTTAGGATTTTCTGGAGTGTACTCTGTGAGAAAATGATCAGATCATCATTCAAAGTATACTTGCTTAAGAACTAAGAACAAAAACTATTCTTATCACTTGTAGGTTGTAAGCCAACAAGAAACATTAGACATAGACGCATAAAATTACCATCAAGACATGTAGGGCAAACATCTTCATATTCAGAAGATGAATGCAAATAAGACAGTCCATATGTAGTTTTTGTTGCCAAAATTTTCTCTGAGAAATCTGAACGACTCGGTTTACTGTCATCCTCAGAATCAACCTCATTCTGATTCTTCCCAAAACCAGATGATTCAGTGCCAAGATTGCTCACGCTCCTTCTCAATGATTGCGCTTCTTCTTGAAAATGGGTCATTGATTTTCTAGATACTAAACCATCACGCTGTAAACGAGTGAATCGCTGATCAGCATCATAAGGGACTGGCCTTGACAATGAGATATGAGCATCATTCACAAAACCATCTGCCAGTCCTGTGTTAACACCAGTTAAAGTCAAGGAAGATCCCATTTGTGTCGGAGATGTGGGCCTACCTTCAAGTCTATGAAACATTGTGCCATACTGCACGTGAATGAAGTGGGTAACCGAAGGATTTACCAAATTAGAATAGATAAAAGAAGATAAAAAATGCGATTAATTTGTTGATATTAAATAGTAGATGGGATTAATGTTTTGAACTTGACTTCAGCTCTCCATATCAGAGTGTATTCCTCAAATATTAGAATGCATATTGATAGAACAAAGAGATACCATGGAATTGGATAAAAGAATGCAGGTAGTATACTATACAGTCTTGTGTATTCAAATATTTGGCTCCTAAAAGTGGCATTGCTCTCTAACACTAAATAATTTAGTTGATGGTTGCATAGATTTTAGGAATATGCAAACACAGACTATGACATTATAAAGGGGACTTAGAAGATATTTGGCTAGGCAAACTCCCAAATGTTGCCGGTTGAACAAACAAAAACAGAGGCAGAAGGCTGTCAAACAAAACTGATGGGATTTCCATATATACCAAAAGTTACTAAAAAGTGATGAACTGGTAAAAGAAAAGAAATGGATAGCTTACCCCAGAGAGTAGGTGGTGGAAAAAGAGTCTGAGGGAGATGCAGAATGAATTGGTTGGGTAACCATATTCTTGGAATTCATCGCTGCTTGGGCAGCAGCAGAGCCCACCCATTCTTTAATTTCAATACTCCGGCAATAATAATAGTAACGCAATCGAGTGGTGCCACCAAGGCAAGTAAATGTTGCAGACAAGTCCAGAGGAGTCGAGGCTGTGAGAGGATAGGCGTTAGACAGAAGAGAATGAGGAGAAATAGCAAAGCTGCCAGCCACCACTGTGACTAACCATGAAAGCTCTTATTAAAGAAATGGGAAATTAACCCCACCCATAATCAAATAATTGAAACTGCTAACCTGAGAAATTGAAGAGATTGAGATCAAATGGGGTGTTTATGTTTGTGATATATAAAAAATAAAACAGGTAGAAAGAAAGAGAGAAGAAGATCTGTTGTGTTTCAGTGTCATAATTACTCTCTCACTTAAATTAATGAAGATAAAAGAAAAAGTCATCAAATGACTTTGTGCAGTCCCCTGCCACTTTATGCCTTATTTTTCAATTTTATTTAGCTCCTTCCTTCCTTGTGGACCAACAGAACAAATCAAAATGGCATCGGCAATTAGTTAAAGTGTGGGAGGGTGGATTAACAATTGGATTATGTGAATTAGTGGGATGGGATTAGGTTAGTATAAATCTAAAATCTGTAATGAAAGCAAAGGAAATGGACTGCTCAACTCACACCACATTGTGATTGAGCCACATGTTGGTTGAAACAAAAAACAAAAAGAGCAGAAGCTTATAATTTACACATCATCAGTAGCCTTAAATTGCATAATTAAAACAGACAACACAATCCTTATTATTATTATCATGGATGGGATATTGGGATGTGATACAAATCAATTGGAGCCTCCATCCACGACAAAACTCAAAGTTTGCGGAGAAGAAGAAGAGGTTGTGTGGTCAAAGCAGTAGGCAGGGACTTGCCATTTAGCATCCTCAAGTGCAGCACCCACTTCAAATGTCATCACATGGGCCTCCCTCCCTGCATTTTCATATTGTAGCATACCAATAAGTTAGGCTGCATTTGACCAGAACACAATTAATTAGAAACAATCACTTGAAATTACCGGTGTAAAACACCCAGTAAACGGGTCTTTTGGTGACAACATCCTCGTAGTACCAAATGAAATCCACCTTCTCCCAAACATTGCAAACAAATCCATCCATGTCACGTTGCCCTAAATACTTGGCTCCATCCAGCCAATTCGGCCGGAGGATTCCCACCTCCAGTTGAGCCGAAGAACACTCTTTGTTGGAGTCCAGCGTGTAAAAGAAGGAAGTCCCGTTGTTCCATTCAAGATCGTACGTCAGCTTACCCAGCTGGTGTTGTATTATGTTGAAGTTTCTGCCGTTGGTCCAGTCGTACCAGAGATCGATCTTCTGAAGAATCCCGCTGTAATTCATAAAAAGAAGGGCGTGGAACTGGTGCGGCCATGGCGCTGGACTCGCTTCTCCTTCTGCCCACCGTGATCTCATTACTAACACCAAAAACAATAAGATAAGGCATTTTGTACAGCTGGAGGATGCTACGCTGCCCATTCTTCCTGCTTCTACACTTTTTTCGTCAGCTATCTATAGCAACATTTTTGTAATGTCTCAACTACCCTTATTCGCTCATTCTTTAATGACATCAATCTGTACAAAGTTTATTCAATTCATTTTTTATTTTAAAAATGTACAAGAAATACTGCTCACTCCACGTTTTCAGGGTTTTATATTACTTGGCAAATTACATTTCGTGTTTATAAATAAAGGTTGCTGGTTGATATGGTATGAGTATGAGCATGGCCTCGCATAGATCAGTCTGCTTTGAGAAATGGTTTTTAATCCCAGCGGTGGTGTTATACTGTCTCCTGCAACTATTTGCCTATTCTATTTGCAACTGTGCCCACTGAAATTTGGCACAATCAAACAAGAAAATGCAACTCTAACCTGAATTCTGTAACACCTCACTTGAAAATTTCCAAAACATATTGTACACTTTGTAGTTTTTTTCTTTTCCTCTAAATGTACTTCAATCCTGATATATAGTGCTGTCTAGAAATTAGAGTCTGGGCTATGCTATAAAATATTCCTAATACCCCCAATATCTTTATCTTCGTCACATCTGACATTATGATAGTTGGTAGATTAAGAGGCAGCGTCATCAATGGCGTGGTTCCGGTCTGCGTCGTGTAACTCCACACAAACCTGTTGAATACAATGTGGCTGGGGAATGTTAGAATGAGGAGTGCTAGATTTTTGACTGCAAAGAACCAATCAGGCCCCCCAATCTCCATCCCCCATCCAGCATTCCCGTGCCAAACATCTTCCCATATGCTGTATAGCGACGTCAATACCAAATACGCTGATATAGCAACTGCAACAGGAAAATACCTCTGTTTGTCCCCAAAACCAGCAACAAAATCAGAGTCCTGGTTTAGAAGCAGCAAAATAGGTGCTAGGAAGAATATTGCCTGGTTTGAACCCCCAGTCAGATTCACATTCAGGATCAGACATATGGCAAAGCACATTATGGTAGCAACATTTCCAACCGCAGGCATCCAGGCTCCCTCTGCGGCCATTCTCTTGATGGTGAAGGTCGGAACAGAGGCCCGACGCTGCTGCATGAACCTCATCCGTGGAGCAAAACCAGCAGAGCTGCTTTGACCAGATTGACTGTGTCTAATTCCACTCCTTTCAGGAGCCTTTTCCCGCATGAGTGACGCAAGTTCAAACTTTATCTCCAGTGCTATGAGCATAAAGATTGCTGCGTATAAACCAAGAAGAGACGTCCTTGCTCCTTCAACTGCCAAAAAAGTGGTGAGCTTCCTATCTTCTTCTCCCAAATCTCCAACTCCTCCATCTTCTAGGATGCTTTTAATTCTCACTTGACCTTCCAGCAGATATGTCACTGGAAAGAGAGCTACCAGTAGAGCAAATACCCATGGTAGAATCTTTGTGCTTGAAGCAGATGGGAAATGAGTGAAGACAACAAATATAGAAGTGCAGACCATGGTAACAACAATGAGAACATGCAATACTGCAGCTTGTAGGAAGTACTCTGCGGATATATAGATGCCAAGAGCAAGCCCAATAGCGATGGAGTAAAATGTTCTGAGCTCTACTATGTATTTTATGGGTATGATGGATGTCACAGCAGCTAAAGTGAGCAGAATAGCCACAATAAGAAGCCAAGATGGCCATGTAGGTTTTGATGCCATGAAGCCATAAATAGAGATGTCGTCAGAAGATTGACGAGCTGCTTTAATAATGTCCGAATGATAAGTCCATGCCAATGGGATTGGTGGCTGCATCATAATAAATAAAACGCCTGTTGCCACAACTAGCACCAGACATCTCTTAGCAGCCTGCACAAAGAGGAAAGAAATGCAGTCAGTTAAAACATTAAATTACAGATAACATTAAAAAACTGAAAATTAGAGAAACATAAAAGCATCCAACCAGATAATTAGGCCTTACTTGGTTCAAAAATGTAAAATTCCCGAGAAGTATACTTCCTGAGGAAGTTAGTGTGGTGGAAATTAATATTTTCATTGCTTGGTTCACTTTATAACTTCCCGGGAAGTTGCATTTTATTTTTAATTAATTAAAATTTAAAGACAATGTTACCCTCAATAACTAAATTGGCTAATTAAATGTAAGGATATAATAGTATTTTAATTAATTTAACTAGGGAAGTAGAACTTAACAAGGTTTTGCTAGGGAAGTCATTTCCCTAGTCAAAGGGAAGTCAACCCCTCAACTTCCCGGGAAGTAGATTGACAAAAATAAACCAAGTAAGAAAACCGGGAAGTTAAACTTCCTTAGTGAACTTACCCCCAACCAAGTGAGGCTTAGAATCATAAATAATCTACGTTAAGGTTCGAGTTTCTTTTCTTCGGAATGATAATTAGTTAAAGTCAACTTTCCAGAATTTTAAACAGACGTTTTGGATTGTCCCTACTCCAGTTATTATTAAGGACGCAATTTTACTTATCAATATACCTTCTCGAATAACTTCATTAAAGACACAGGTAAATATTTTGTGAAGGGAAGTGAATGAATTAAAGGAACAAAAAAGTCGAGGAAGAAAAACAGACCAGTACATGAGAGAAGTGCAGAGCAACAATTGGTACACATGCCAATCCTATCAAGGCAATACAGAAGCCCAAAAGTAAACCATCTGATGGAGGCCTTCCATTCCACCATTGGAGAGCTTCAAAAATAGTTTCTCGGCAAAACCAAACTGATAGAGAAACCACAGCTGCATGTGCATAACCTTGCCATGATTTCATCTTTGACCCGGTTCGTGACTTATCCCTGAAACATACAACATGAGAAGATCATGTAAGAATGAAGAAACCCACTTCAGAGTCAACTGATAAAGCAACAGTCCAAATTGATATTACGCACTTGTATAGAAGTACCGGGGGAGAAATGGCTAGTAATAGTACAGCTGAAACCCATACAACAGACTTTGACGAAATAAACAGCATGGCCAACTTTGAAGAATATAGGCATGTCAAAATCCAAACAGCCTTTGACCCAATTCGATGATCCAAAGATAGCCGTCTAACAAGAGCCAAACCCACAAAAGTTGTCACGATAACCATATAGCTTGGATACATCACATCATCTTCCATGCCGTAAAAGTATATTCCCGAGTAACTAAAAAATCGATTCTCAATATAGCATAAAAGCAATGCATGGCCGATCAAACCAGCTTCAACTAAAAACTGAAGTTGGGGTGGAAGTAGAGTTAAACCAGGAATAGCCATTGCTAGGATGACACTAGTAACTATGAGTTTACAAAATGACTTCAGTGACATGCCTGCCAGCCAAATATTTAGATCCCAGAAGTTGTGCAGCACAAACCATATCACCATCAAGCTCCCAAGCACAACAAAGGCAAAGTAAGATGGAAGGCTTTTTTTTGTGAAAAAGCGAGCCAAGTAAAAGCCAGCAATAGAAGGTAGAGGGAGGAACTGCAAAATAAAAGAGAGATGAAAGTATTATTTTATGAACTTTGAACACCATTTACTTCTCCCCCTTCATAATAGTGAAATTATTGAGATATCACACCAAAGAAAAGCATTGTTGAGATCCAATTGCACAAACTTAGAAGTTGACATAAAAATAAAGACTGTCTATTATTCCGAAAGTAATATGTAAATCAAAATTTATCCCAATTCTATCGTGTCCGTTTCAATGTTTGTTCGTAATCAACAGCTACAAGCAGAGAATCATGATGGATATACATGACACTCAACAGATTAAAATGCATGAAAAAATTGCAAAACATAAAAAACAGAACATCTAAGTTTTAACATACATTAGCAAATAAATTTATAAAGTTTGAACTTTTAAGTCCAGATGTCTTGGTGATGTGTCTACAGCTAGTCTAAGAAAACTGATATAGAACCTGTAGAATAGCTTTCCAATACTCATGTGGATAGTTGTTCCAGGTTAAGACTTTACAAAAGAAGATGCAAAAATATTGAAAATTACTCATTCCGGAAAAAAAAAATAGAGTTAAAGTTAGCTTTCCTCATGGACTTTTCTTGTGGTTAGCCAACATAAGTAAATAAGCTTGAACAGGGGCAGCAATTATGTTATTCCTAGCAGAATGTTTAATCTCACAGCTGAACCACTCTTCGCTAGTAGTGCAGCTACATGCTAGCAAGGGTTATTATGCTCCTCCCTCAAAAAGCTTAGTTGAAAGACAAGGGTGAGGGATGTTTGGGGAAAGCATTCAAGTCGTAATCTGAAATGGGTGTTTAATGATGCAGGTTTGATACAGCCATTTATTTTCCACAAAATAGTTTCACGAGTTTAGCCTCCAAGAACCCATGACATTACCCCAAATTCCTGCATGCGAGCTTTCTAATCCTTAAAAAGTTTAAATGGCTCAAACATAATTCACATTATCACAACTTGATCTTTCAATGACGAATCAAATAGTAAATTGCAAGATTGCAAATCTAAAAAGCCATCTCTCATATTTAACAGTCTGGGCCTCAAAGGTATGCTCGCAGCTTAATCATTCAGCTACTATCTCCTTCTCTTAGTCAATACATGAACATCATTTATATTACTCAACCCAGATAAAAGTTTTGCTTGTTTGGATTTTGTATGCTTCTATCCCACATCATGTCTGTGTTTATTCCCAATTAAAGTTTTTGCTCCAGTAGAATTCTAAGAATTGTCATGATGTGGCTTTGAGGTGCTTTATTGGTCTCTCTCTCTCTCTCTTTTTTTTTGAGGAACAACTCCTCTATCCACTAAAATAAAAGTATAATATACAAGTCTTCAAAGTGGCCTCCTATACCAGTATACCAAAGATATGCTGAGGTAACAAAAGCTACCGGTTTCAATCAGTTCAAAATGCATCATATGATCATTTATCAAATACAGAAGTCAAACGTCTTAAGTTTTTATTTAACAATCAGACCACAAGAAAATGAGCAAGAGTATAAGCAATTGAACAATATAAACCAAGTATCCTTTCATCATCTCAAAAATGAAATACAAGCATATATCTATCCAGTTATAGCACATGAATGGTTATAAAATAAACGGAAACAACTACGAAACAGAATAAAGCAAAGTAGTGCATACCAGTATGGGAAATCCAATAACAATAGCTCCGGCAGCACTAACAATGACAGCCAAAGCAGTGAAAGCCACAGAGCTGGAAGCATCAGAAATCATACCAAGGGCATAAGAACCGGCACCAGCTGCCCCTCCGAGCATAGTCAGAGTGACGAGAAGATAACTGAGCGGAGGAGGAACCTGAATGTAGCGTCCAAAGGAATGGAAAACAACTCTAACCTCGAGACAGAGCACAACAATAACCAAAGCAACAGCGCCATTGACAAGGCGAATGCTGTGCAATTGGTGAGCATTCTTAGTAACCCACCACAGAGCACCTCTGGTGGAAGCATAGAGTTGGAACAAGAAAGGGATAAAAAAGAGCAGGAACAAATCACAAACAGAAGCAGCGGAAGAAAATATGAGAGAATAGTGAGAAGCAATGTGAAACAATAAAGGACAGAAGAGTAAATTGAGAGTATGGAAACAGCCCTCGAGATGTGAGACGATTAAGCTATCGTCCGGAATCTCTCCCCCGTGATACTTAGCTTCCTGTTTGGATTTAAAAGAAGAAACTCTGGGGATGGCATACAGCCAGTAGAACACGCAGTTGAATATCATGAGATAGTAAGAAGCGTTGTTCATTCCGACCGCCGAAATGGTTGCCCAGGTGAAGATTGAGGAAGCCGTGAAGGGGACGCAGGCGAACAGGAGACGCTCCAGAGCAAGGACGATGGAAGGATTTTCGAGCTGGATCCACTTGAACTGAAGAGAAGCCCATACTCCAATCAGGAAATTAGCATAAGCGCAGAGGAAAGCCGCCAGGAGGCCTAAAGGAAGCGAGTAGAAGGAGGTGAGCAGTGAAGAGCTGAAGAAGAAAGCGATCTGAGCTGCGATTAGAGAGAACCAAACACCGAAGAATGCGCCCGACTTGAAGTTGAGAGAATCCAGGATGTAAGCAATCATCAGGCCAAGGGTTAGGGTGGCCAGGACGGGGCCGCCGCCGAGGTCAAGGAGGAAGGCGCCGCAGGGGACGAGAGCGATGGCGATTCTGGCGTTGTGAGCGAAAGTAGAGGGAGAGAAGCGAGATCTAGAGGAGGAGGAGGAGGAAGGAAGAGGAGAATGGAAGTGGGAGTTAGGGCTAGGGTTTGAATCAGAGCGGCCATTGCTGAAAGAAGAGAAAGAAGGGGCGCTAATGGAGGATGCTATGTACGGTCGGAATGGCCGCGCCTGGAGTTCCGGCGGTATCATTTTTCGCCGGACTTATAACGGGACGCGAAATGAGATTAATAGTATGAGAGAGAGAAGGATGTGTCTGAATTTCGAGTCGCGATTGTTTTGATCTTCGCTGCTTCTTGGGGCAAACCGTGACGTGTTTCGACGAATAAGAACCGTTGGATCATCCGTTTAGTGGGTCCAAACAAACAATTACCTGCTGCCTCCCTCCCCTCTACACAGTAATAGTAATAAGCAACACACGGTACAGTTCACAGCTGATTTGGGGATGAAACACATCATTAATTGTGTTTTTTCTTAAAGTTCTGAACCAAATTATTAAATTATTTACATTTTTAATTTACTTTCTTATTGTGAAATTTAAAAGGTAAATTAATTTATTTTTTTAAGAAATCACATTTTTAATATTCTTTTAGACAATAAAATTCATTGTTCCATATATTAGTTGATATTCAATTTGTTAAAATATTTTTTTTTAAATATATCTTTTCTCATTGATATTGTATGTCATCAAAAATTATTAATGAATTAGGCATTTATTGTTAATTTTTTAATAAACTTATTAACTATTGAAAAAATTTAAAATGTAAATTTATAATAAATGGTAAAGCTGTTTACAGTTTATGCTGTATTTTTGTATATGTAAATTTTACACTAATTTTACCGGTATAGTTGTCTTAGAAATTCATTAAAAATTTATATTCAAAATAATACCAAGAATTTTATAGCCGTTATTATTTATTAATATATAACTAGCATATTGTTCGCGTGATATGCATCGGAATATTAGAAGTCATACAACGCAAAATTTCTTCAAATAACTCATAATGAGAACTAATTTGTATTATTGTTATATATATTTAATAATAACTTACATTATCAAATCTTGATCATGTTTTATTATTCAAGTTTACCATTTATTTGCTTGATAGAAAATTTTTGACATATTTTTAAGGCTTTTAATCATTCTAGATATTCAAAGAATAAATAAATTTTTATAAAATGTGATGACAATTTTATAAATTTTATTGATATTTCTATAACATCATATCATATTGAACTATTTTGGCCATAAATAGATTTTTTTCTATATATTTAAATATCCATTGAACTCAAATTTTATTTGAATCTTAAACTTCGATTAAAAATAATTTTTTTTAAAAAGAAACTCACAAAATAAAATAGATTTCAAATTTTATGGAACTTTTACTTATGTGAAGAATTTGTATCATGCATTCTACAATTGAGAAGCCCAAACTATACTGACCATTTTACAGTTCGTTTGGGCCAAATTCTAACATAAGAGTGCATTGCGATTCAGACGGAGCCCAGGCCACGTTAGCATGGCTCTATACCAAGAACATTCTGGTGCTCTTTTCACGGTTCAATACGTAGTTTGACCTCTGAACTTATATCATTTTATCCATCTAACTTCTAAATTTAACGTCTCACCTATCGAACCTCTGAATTTATTAAATAATCTGGTTTGATCTCTGAACTAAATAAATACATAAACATTGATCCCCTTAGTGTACACCTGGCACCTGAAACATTTTAGAAGGATTTATGTACGAAGAAGTTCAATGTTTACGTATTTATCAAGTTCATGGTCAAATTGTATTATTTAACAAGTTCGAATATTAGATAGGTATGTGAAGTTTAGAGATTAGATGGGTAAAAAGGTATAAGTTTAGAGGTCAAATTATGTATTCAGCCATCTTTTCACTATCATCATCATGAATTCATGATAGCTATGGATTGTCATTTCTTCATGACCAAACCCATCTTTTGATAAAGATAAACCTATTTAAAGATTCTCGTACTATATTATATTTGTTCAAAAAAAATTTATACTATTTTTTTGTTCTTTCGGTTCCTCTACTTATATAATTTTTAATTTTCAGGTTTTTTTTATTTTTCTCCAATTCCTCTACTTATAATTTTTTTTGTTCCTCCAGTCCCTCAAAAGAACTTGAAAATCAGAATTTTGCCAAATACAGAGACTCAAACGTAAACATCTTTGGGATAGGGGCCATTTCGAACAAAACTGATAAAATATAGGGGTCTCCATATAAATTTTGCCTTAAGGTAATGCACTCCAAGATTTTGTTTATCTATAATTTTTATTTTAATTTCATTAAATTAAATATAAACAGTTACATTTATAAAAAAATTAATAGCTTCACATACAACAGACAACACACTGCCTGATTCATAGATTTACTAATGAAAATAAAAATCAAATTATCAATTATTCGATAATGAAGTGTAGTCTTCGATCAAATTTTTCTATCACCCGCAAACTGATTTTTGATATCAAAAACAACAATCATGACATTTAATTCATTTGTTTATCTAGTTATTTTTTTTTAAAAAATTTATATCTTTATCTAGCTCTTATTCTTAATTTATTATAAATTTTAGGTTTTTTTTGGATGGAAAAGAAGAGTGCATAACGCTTCTCATCAATCACTCATGAGATTAAATTTAAATGTCGACCTAACTCGAGACCGTCAAACAAAAATTTACAAGTATAAGGGCATTAGTCAAATAAAAATAATTTGAAAAAGTGACCCGACAAACAAGAAATTAAAAAATATGGGTTTTTTTGCTATTTTTTGAGGTGAAATATTGTAATCATTTAACGACGGCTAAGTCACACCACACTCACAAATTTCGTTCATAAATGACACATTAAATAAAAATTAAATAATACATAAACTAATGAATAATAAATTTCGAAAAGATACCATATAAATAAAAATTAAACGTACATTGATCTTTTGATGGCTAAACTTTTCTTTATTGATTCGACCCATCGAAAGACTCCATTATTTTTAATTTTTATTTAATGAGTCTTTTACAGACGGAGGTTGATCACATGAATCAGTTATCGTTAAGTGATAAACAATTTCCGTGTTAAAAATGACAAAAGGCTCTTATAGTTTTTATTTTGTTTATCTGTTTCATTTTTAATTTTTTTTCAATCAGCTCATGTGCTTCTAATTTTTATTTACCTGGTCTTTTAAATTCGATGATGATGCTCATTTTGACAGTATATCGAGTTAGGTGGAAATTTTAAATTCGGCCCTACGCGGATTTCATTGGGTTAAAAAGTCCCAATTCATTATATATTCATGAGGAAATAGGACTTTTGTAGGTTCGACTCTAGCACGACTTTGTTCGATAAAGCAAATGATTCGTTCCGACAACTTCAGACCAATTAGCCGAGTTAATGAATGATAAGCTATTACTTTACGTAGTTTTTATAGCATTTATTCGTTAGTTTTTAGTATTTATGCGTAAAATAAGAGTTTATATAGTTAGGTTTCGTGTTTTGTAGTTTTTATGAATAAATATTAAATCTCATCATTTTTGGGGTATTTAATTATGATTGAAACAAGGTCAAATAGTAAAGTCAGAAGAATTCAGAAAACTAGAGCCAAACCCAAGTCCAACCGGTTCGAGTTGAATCGAACCGGTCGAAGAACAAAGACCAGCAGGTCAGCCGGCCTCCAGCCGGCCCACGACATCAGGCCGGCCAAGGGCCAGCTGAGACCTGGATACGCGCGAAAATGTGTTCGCATTGGAATAAGGCAACAAAATTCTGAAGTTATCACATCGGACTTTCCATAATCAGCAGAATATTACATTCACACTCAAGAGAGTGATCTTTCTTGACTTGCACACAAAGAAGTGAGCTTTGACAATAAGATTGAAGCTCATTAAGGGAAGAAGCTATGCTCTTTTTAAAATAAGACAAGTTAAAAATTGGTCCACTCAAGACGATTATGGAAGAATCTGATCATTACTCCACTTTCAAAGGAAAGAAGATATCCTCACCTTGATCATGATTCAAGTTTCATATGGAAGGATGACATCTTTAGCTTGAACTCCATTATAAGTGACTCTATAAATAGACCCCATTTGTGTAGAGCAAATATATACCACTTAGTGTAAACTTAGGCTTAGCCATCAAAAATACTCTTTTAGTATAGATTATTTCTATCTTTTATTTCTCATGTATTCAAAGTATAACTTATCCATTGTTATAATTCATATGTCAATGGGTAACTAAACCTTTAGTTTGAGGGTTGATATCAACGTTTATTTATATAATTGATTGACCTTGGATATTTTGGTGATTTATCGTGTTTCAGTTATTGAACTTAATGCTTGGATTAAATTGAGAAATTAATTCATGATCATGTTTAATTAGCTAATTGAGAAATTGTTAATTAAATAGATCTAAATAATCGGAAATTTAAAGGACAACGCCACGAGAGTGGGTTGGAATTTAAGTAATCTTGAGTTTGCTTCATAATCACAATTTAGTTGGTTAATTGGTTTTTAATAACACGAGAGTGAATTAATTATCGATTAATTAATAGGTGTTAAAATTTGGTGTTTATTAATATTCTTCATACTTTAATGTTTTTGTTCAATTCATTCATTATCCTATGTTTTAATTATTGACTTGAGATAGCTTAGTTAAAATAGATCAGTTAATCAACAACGTATGAATTAATAACACGAGAGTGAGTTAATTAATATGTGTTCTTAAGGGTTTGCTTAATAAATATCATTTAATCATTTGACTAGGTTCATTATAATATGAGAGTAGTAATTTGCTTATAAATTGGCTATTTGCGTATTTTTATCTCTAGTAATTCGAGAGATAGCTATAGGTACTTTAGACTAGTCTGAACTATAATTTGGCAATACAACTGAATTGTGATCATTTCGGTCTTTGAGGCTCGAGAGAGCGGAATTCTATGTTTTAGAATAGCCCGATTCTAGATAATCACCAATATATTAATTGTTCGTAATTTTATATTCTTATTCAGAATTATCAACCCTTAAACCCTTTACTTTTATTATTTCTAAAAGTTATCTTTTAAATCATTTTAATTTTATTGATTTTATTTACTCAATTTATTTATTACTTGATTATTTTTAATATTTTGGTCACAAAATCTCAAACCATTTTCGTAGATAACCGGTCAAAAGAATTCTCAAAATTAGTCGTTAAATCCATTGTCTCTGTGGGATCAATATCCATACTTTCGGATTATATTACTTGCACGATACCGTCACTTGCGGTTCGCTACCAACAATGTACTCTCCTTTTCTGTCTGAAATATGACTTAAAAACTCAAACTAAATAAATTAATGAAATAGATAAAAATAGAAGTTTAGAAAAGGATTTGATAAACACAATTGGCTTAACATATCCAAAGATTTTCGTACTTTTTATATTTATTTATTCTGTTTCTAGGCTTTTTTTTTTTATTTACTTGGTTCCTATTTTTCAAAAGCACTTTTATAAAGCCATCTATTTTTTTACTTAATTCTTGTATTTTTAAAAAATGATTTACTTGACTCTGTGAGTGCACCATACTATTAGAAATTTTTTGTAAAATTGTTTTCAAAAGTATAAGGATAAAGTAAAAAAATTATAAGAGACGAATTAAAAAGAAAAGAAAATTTAATCCTTTTATGTTGATTTTTTTTAATATATATATTTTTACAAACAAAAGATAATTGACGTGTTTTGAATTTAAAATTTTATTAAAGAGAAAAATCCTTCTTATTGGATGATTATGATACTTTCCAAAAATCAAAATTTATAATTAATATTAATGGAGAAACAATATTACCATTTTTATTTAATAAGATGTAATAACAAAATAGAGAGAGAATTTGACTTTTCACATATAAAAAGAAGAATCTATTCTTTATTTTAATTTTATGTTATAAAAATTTCATTGGATTAACAAGTCATAACTCAAATAATATAAGCGCCGGGCTATCTTTCTTAATTATTAGAAAAAGATTATTTAAAATAAGGGTAATGTTAAATAAATTCATAAACTATATATATTTTCTCAATTTAATCATGAACTTTAAATTGTCTCAATTGCATACATTAACTTTCATTTTTTTTCAATTTGATGCATATGATGACGTGTCACTCATTTATTCGTGTAATTTTGTTAAGGTGGACATCATTTTTGGCAGTCACATCATCATATTATGACTCTATGTATCGAATTGAGAAAAAAAATGAAAGTTCATGCATACAATTGAGACATTTTAAATTAAGTTCGTGATTAAATTGAGAAAACATGTATAGTTTATGTATTTTATAATATTACTCCTTTAAAATAAAATGCTTATTTGTTTACATACTGTATATATGCATGTATGTATATAATCATTTTCAACTAGCTAAATTATAATGGAGAGTTTCTCTCAAAGAAATAATAATAATAATGGAGAGGTGGATGTAGTACATTGACAATTATCCATACAAAAAGAAGGGCCAGTGCTGAACTTTGTTCTCATTGTTTGGGTTGAGTCAGTCCTTTGCATAATTCATTGCTGACTTAACAGAAACAGCATCAATGACCCACACCCTCTTTTTATTATGGTCCTTTCCTTTTCATTCTATAGTAAAATGCATGAACAAAGCCCCTTGGATGAAGGATGATTGTTATATTATATGTCTTCCATTTAATCTATTTTGCAAATTTTTTGTTTATGATCTGTTAACTAATTTCTTGTTAGTATTTGATTTGATATAGAACAAAGTTATAAACAATGTATTACAACCACTAGTATTTATAAGTTATAATTATTATTTTCGTCATTTGATGGAACAATATTACAGCCGACGTTCGTAACTCTTTGTTTTCGATTTTAGGCCATGTTCATGTAATGGAATAATATGAAATGGAATAATTATTATATAATAAATGGAATAGCTATTCTTTTCTTTTTTGGGAGGAGTATTTTATCCACAAAATTATAAAATAGAAATTCCATGGAATTACTATTCCATGATCAAAATGGAGAACAACTATTCAATACGGAATAGATATTTTATTCCGTACCTATTCCATGAACCAAACATGGTCTTAGGATATAAATCCTTTCATCTTCAGGAAGTGGAAGACCTCAAATTTTTTGGACCACACTTGTTACCATTTGGACTCATGAAGATCAATGGTCAATGTATTTTGATTTCGTAACAATAATAAAACTGTAAAAGGATTTAACAATTAGATTTAAAATTAAATGCAGTAAATATAAATAAATTGAAATGAAAATGGAGTTAGAAAGAAAGAATAAGATGGTTTAATTTGCGTGTTTTGTTAAAATAATAAGGAGCGGAGGCAACATACGAGTGCGTAGGTTAATAATATTGGACTTATTTAATTAATCCAATTATGGCACATGTGATTTATGGTTAATTCTAACAGTACGGGTCCAATGTGATGGTTGTTAGGCTTAAGGATTAGAATTAGAGTTTCAATCCCTTCATCTCTCCCTTATATAAAGTCACCTTAAAGTGAAAAGAAAAACACGTACAATACAAAAATTACAGCAGTTTTCTAATTATCAAGAAAACAAGAACGGTTAAAGGAAGAGAGGCGAGAAATTCGTTTATTGATCGAAGAAGAAGGTTTCCGCAATAAAGATTATCTTCGATCTATTCACTAAAGTTTGAAAGCATGGATCAAGTATGTAAATATATGGCTGAATTAAAATTGCGTTATAGATCTTGCAATTATTTGATTTAGGTTAAAGTATTTTGCTTACAAATAATTCATAGGTGTTGAACAAAGTGACCCGCGCACATTCACCACTCCCAGTCTGAAACATAATAATTTGTCAACTCTTTTCTATCAATCAATCAATCTTGAGAAATACACGACTATGACCATTGCATTATAATCTTACCTAATCGAGCTAGCAGCATTCATATTCTCGTTTAGGCTTAATCTGTACGTAGTACTATATTAAATCTAAACTTGACAATTGTTAGAAGAAGGTGTGTGGAGCCAGAGAAAGAATTGCAGTAGCAAGCAATGAATGGCGAGGGAGAAGAAGAGTGGTGATGGGCTGGCTAAGTAGGAGCTGGTGGTGGTTAAGGCCACATGTTCCCCATAAATGCAGGAGACACACCCTTATTGTTTCTACAGTTCTACTTGTCCCCTCCTATTCACCCATGTCCATGCTTTATGGATCTCCGCCTATCTTCCACCACTCGTGGCTGCGTCTTGGCCTCTGCCTGCTTTGCTTTTTTATACTTCACAGCCGTGTGTAATCGTGGCACACTTTGAATCACTGGGTAGCCGCTTGTAAATGAAAAAGCTACAATCAGGGGCGGACCTAAAAAGAGCGTATGGTGGGCAACTGCTCATTTTATAATTTTGAATTCCTAAAGAATTGAAAAATATGATTTTGTCACCTTACATTATATAGTTTGCTTACTTTAAAATTTATTTATTGTCAATTTTACTTATCTTATAAAATTTCAATTTAATTTTAAACAATTTATAAAATATTTTTGGGTCCGCCACTGGCTACAATAGTAACAGAAATTTTCTTGCGAAATAATTAATCTAGTGCACAGTGTTTGATAAGGATAGTGTTGGAAAATGATAGTGATAGTGCACTTTGAAGCCAAATCTGAATTTAATGGATATCTACATTGACCACTTTTAATCATTCAACACCCCTAGCTCTGTTTACATCACTTTCCTCGTGTGTCTCACTCTTGTATGTTGTAGTAGTACTATTTATTTGCTTTACAATCACTTAACCATTGATCAATTTTAATAATCTACATCCATTATATCATAAAAGCTTTTTCTTTCTGAGTAAGCAAACCAAAGTGTCATCTGAGCTGAACTACTGTAATTTTCAACAATTTAGAGATTCAGGACAAGACTAGACTAGACTACAAATCCTTAAATTAAAACGCAAAGAGCCAAAGCGACCCTTCATTTGCACTCGTTCATATTTACTAATTAAGTTATTGTTTATTCCATTTTAAACGGCTCCCAGGAAGGTGTTTTCTTGCTGAAATAATTTCCAATCACTCTTGAATCCAAAATCTGCAAGGCTTCCTCGGACTTGATGCACCTGGGTGTTTTATATTGATTTACGGATGATCCCTGAGACAGGCAAAAATCCATGAGTGCATCAAATGTTCCATGCTTCACTACCCTTATCTCTAATGCTCCTATCGACTTATCCTTCTTCCTGCACCTCCTGTAAACATAATCCAACCCCTCTTCTACTGTGAAGCAGCATTGCTCCATGAGATCCGGATCAAGCTCCAGGGGACCATTATTTCCTCTGGATTTAAGTTCCCAGAACAGTACATAATGACCTGGGATTGAAAACGTATCCGCAAAGCTAGTGTACTCTGTCAGAAGAAACCCCAGTGGCTCCAGCAGTAGCTTCGCTTGTGTCACTGCGTTTAACAGATCCTCTTCATTGGTTTTGTCTGTATCAATGCTTAAGACCACATTTCTCCGATGTACAAACCTGAACTGAGGAGCATTGTTGTAGAAACCTGTCACCATCAGAATGTCTCCAACTCTGTATCTGTATAGCCCTGAAAATCAAAACCAGAAACATTTACAGGTTACTGTTTGAACCAACATAAATCGGTCTGTTATGTAGTAGAAGCGTAAAACTCACCTGTAAAAGTAGTCACAACAAGCTCGTAGTATTGACCAACTTTCACATCCACAAGATCTACGGTGTCTGTTTTCTTCTTCTGTTTCTTCTTCTTATGTTCACCCTCCCCATGTATACAATTCTGATCAGAAACACCATTCAGATGTACTGCTTCTCCTGAATCTCTCTCCACAGGAAGGAATTCAAAGTAGGCCATATTGGGTAGCAGAGTGTAGGAGACATCGGAAGGATCGCTCAATGGCTTTAAATTGAATCCGAAGTAACATTCGGAAGATGCATACATTATTGAAACTAAAGGGAGGCCACCGCTGTAGAATTCAAGTGTGGATATATACTGAGCCATTGAACCGGTAACAATGACTTCAATAAACTTGGTTCTCGGCCAAAGCTTTTTGATTATCCCTTCCCAAGATTTGCTGCTGCATTCATTTTCTATCAAGCTGGCCAGTTCTGAATTGGGTTTCTTCAAGATTGACAATACAGCATTTCTGCAACTTTGGTCGTCAATCCATTCACTGATAGAAGCTGTTCTTATGTTGGAGCATAATTCCTGCCAGTGGTCTTCCAAGAATTTGATAGCTCGCAAGAAAGCAGATGCAAAAATTGCACCCACTCTAATAACTTCATCTCGCTGTACTAAACCACACAGTAACTGGCAGTACATGCTCTGCTTGTTATCAGGACATAAGATGGCCTCATCAGGACTTGTATAAACGTTGTATCGGTTAAAAGGTCGATTTCTGAAGTTATTGCTCTTGTAGTAGCTGGTTAAAACAGGTCTGGCCATCAAGCCTGAAGGGGTGCTAATTTCAGGTTTGATAAATAAAAAATACATTCCTTTTCCTTGGTCTAAGCCATCTATATACCTGGGGAAAAAACAAGTGTGATAGTACTATTACATTCATAATACATATGATTTGAAATGTAGTAGAACTTTGTAACAGAACTAAATTATGACTGATAAATAGAATAATCTTACTTGTTCATCAAAGGGACAAGAAGGTTGTAGAAGAATGTCTTCCTGTCCAAATCCTCAGCAGTTGAAGGCATCATTTTGGGCTGTCCTGCTGAAGTTCCAGAGCTGCATCATAAAGAGAAGATTAATGTTTTGAAACTGCAGGAGAAAGATTAAGAAAAGGATTTTAAGTAGATACCTTGTGAGAAGCTCAGTGATGGGATGAGCTGAAATGATATTTGAAGGGTCTCCATTGGCAATTCGCTCGATGAAAGGCCTGATATCTTCATAATTAACAACATCAACTTTCTCCTTGAAGTTAGCCTTATCAGAAAGGCCATTGAGGAAGCTGCTAAGGTATTCAGTTTTGGAATTGAGAGTTAGTATATGCTGCAAAACCTCTTCTTGTATTTGACATGCATTTGTCGTGAGGTCTTCCAAAAGCTTCAGACCGGCTTCGTTGTCATTAGGATCAAAGCTTGGGAACATCTTTGGCAAATATATCAAACACAAGATCAGAACTACGGAAATTGTATGTGAATGTTAATTTTTTTATCTCTCCGTCTCTGTGTATATATATGGTTCAGGTTAGAGGTTTTAAGTAGCTGAGGAACATGTTAAATGAGCCTTGAAAACTGATAAGAAGCTAGGCTGTTGGTAACGTATCCCACTCAAATGCTAATAAAAGAAACAAGAAATGTGAAAGAAAACTCACTGTTTTCAATGAATGGGAGGCCTCTCCTGTTTTTGCATTATATATAGAGAGTTAGAAAGCAAAATTAAGGATTGTGGGGAAGAGGGGAAATGATTAAATAAACAGATTCAGGACTGGAATTGCCAACATTACCACAAGTGAAGGAAATGTGATGGAAGCAGAGGCTGTAAAGGTCCTACACACGTGGCTTTGTCTGGTCATAAACTGTGATCAGATGCAACTCTTATTGGTCAAAACTACCACCAACTTACTAATTAATTAACGTCCTAATTCAGAATTCAATAACAGCATCAACTAGACTTATTATTGCTAAAGCCCTTTGGTCAAAAACTAATTAAACTATTCTTCAAATCATCACAGATGCCAATGTATTATTGTTAGTGAGATGACACTAAAACTGAATTCATCATGACATGAATGTTATACCAATTAATTATTAGTAGAGTTTAATTTGTTTTGAAAGCACTACACATGGATATGTGCATGAAAACAGCCGCTAGATTACACACCTCATGGCCTTGGTTAGGCCTTGGGTTGCCATTTTTTGGCTAAAAAAGTTGGGTCGGAAAACAAAATTAGGTTGACAGCTCGCATATTGTCTGCAGTGGCTTAACTATCCATGCATGATGTTTAAACATTTCCTTTTGTGGTAGTGCTACTCAAAATCTTCCAAACCAATGTCTCACTATTTCTTCCACATTATATAAATATACTTGCAATGGAAAAACATCTTAATTAGTCATATGGATAGGCACGGCAGTAGAGTGTATTCAGTTTTAGCTATCCTGGTCAAGTTTTGTACAATTAATGAAACTTGTTCAAATATGGTTTTCGTAACCCTTTAAAATGCACCAAATCTCAGAAATTGCCATTGTACGCACTTTATTTTTAACTCTAGCGTAAGGGTGTCAAAATTACGTAACTCTAATTTTAGTAATTATCCCTTGGCGGTATTCGAATCATATTTTTGATTATTGCACATTTAGAAGGATAAAAAAAGAGAAAGAGAATAAAAACAAAGACAGAAGGAAAAGAATGAGAAAGTGGTGAATCGTATCATATGTCATTTCAAATTTTGAAGGGTCCTACGTCTGCTATCTATCAACAAAAACTATTATGATTGGAGAGCCCACCCTAAAATATGTTATCGGGATCCAAACTCCATTTTTCATGTTTCATTTTTAATTTCTTGTATGCTAAGTCAATGGAAAAAAATGCATGCTTTTCTTTAATCTGCTCCATCCGGCTGTGAAAATCCTCCCTCCAGTTACAATAAATACCAAATATTTTCCTTTTCAATTCCAACCAAAGTCTTAAAAATTTACAATTTTATCCAAATTTTAAATGTTTGTAACAATTTTAATGAATTTATTCAAATCGTCAGTAAAATTTGTCCAATTTCACGCGGTTCCAACATTGTTGAAAAACTGCACCGATGCGACAAGATATAATGGAAAGAAAATTCAAATCATGCCGATTAGACACATGTTATTATATCGATTTGAGTGATTTGGCTAAATTCGCTTGGAACATTTGAAGTTAAGCTGTAAGTTTTGGTTAGAATGGTAAAAGAATTGATAATATTTGAATTTTCTGATTCATTAGACCTTGATTATATAATGCAGTATAAATTATATGCATGACGACGGGTGAGGAAAATTTGAGTGGAGGTAGTAAAGAAAGCAATGGAAAGAGCATAAATATGGGGATTTGCTAGATTTTGTGGAAGAAAAGGACAAAGTGGGAGGGGACACTGTTTCCCTTGAAATTGGCAGGGTCAGGGGAGGACCTAACCTAATTATTCATTAACTAACAATTTGTGTTGTTAATTTCAACTGTATCAGGGGAAATACAACATAAATATTAGGCTTAGGGACAAAAATTATTAAAAATTACTAAACTGTAAGCCTAAGACTTATCCTTATCATATGCCGCAAGCCAAGAAGATTATTTTTATGCGTCAATTAGTGGTTTGGCCTGCATCATTTCAATTTGACCAAACTCACCAGATCCGAGACTAACTACATTCATTATTTTTATAAAACTCTTCAACTTGATTTTATTGACTATGTCAAATTGTAATGGTTTTTAGATCCAATTCGTATAATTAAAGAAGACAACAAACACATTTGCTAGCTAGCTTTGCAAAAAGATTTAAAATAAAAGCCCCATCTCCTAATTTACCTCAAAATTTTAAAAAAATTCATGCTACAAATATAACACACATTACTAGAGTCGAGTACCCAATGAAGAACCCTAATTGATAATGAAGACATTAATGCATGGTTGGATTAATAATGTGAATATAAGCCGTATATATATATATTAATCTGCATGTGACATCATAAAAGTCACGTATGAGACAAAAGATATGGATATAAATATGATTTTGTTTTTAGTTGGAAAAGCAATAGAAAAGGGAGGAGGCACGTTATGTATTGATGGAGCCCAGAAGCAGCACATGAGCCTCTCAATTCTTTTTTCAAGGATAGGGGAGGGGGAGGCGATGCACATGCTTCTTCTTTAACTACCACTTATTCACTTCTAACAAAAGCCAGATTCATTTTTATATTTCGAATAAATATATACTTAGATTAGAACCAAAAGCTACCATATTTTATTATCAATAGTTATGTGAAATTTGCATGCATCAAGCCATACATAATAGTAATTATTAAAGGTGGCGGATTAAGTATGCATGCTCAGTTGCGTGGTGGTAACTGTGTTCCGGTGCATGAAGAGAAACACTGGAGGGAATTCTGTTGACAGTCGGTGAAGCATGAAATTTGTTGGGCATCGCCGAGATCAGCGGAGGAGCAATTATCCATGCACCCGGTCATCAAATCAGCGCACTGCTCCACACATTCTCCGACGTCCACCTGGCATTTCACCTGATCAATTATACCTCCCAGTGTTATCATCACCACAATCATCATGGCCACCGCACCCGAACTTACTGCTTTCTTCATCATCACGTTATTATGGACTGCTGCTTGTATAAATTCATAATGAATCCCTATTATTTATACTAACACAAGTTTAACTAACATATATGGTTTATTCAGACAATTTTCAGGATCAAATTCCGGATGCATGACTGTCCATTTATTCACTTATCCACAACTGATTATTTAGCATGTCAACAACATGATACAATTTCTTAACTTGTTCATGTTTCTAATCTCAGACAACATCTCCAACAAACTCTTTATTTACTTATTCATAAAAAAAACTCTCTATTTACTTTAAAATTTAAGCAAAACGATTTTTAATATCCATAATTTTGATCATTTTAATGAATATATATCTAAATTTAATTTAGACATTTTCATGTGCTAATTTTACAAATTAAAATAAATCTATTTGATTTTCAATTTAATTCTATTTTCAGACATATAATTCTCATTTTAAATCAATATAACCCTTTCTAAATTAAAATAAATAATCAATGGTGTAAAATAATTATTTATGGAATAATAAAATTATAAAATAAATTTCAAAAAAGATATAATTTTAAGTTTGGATAAAATTATTATATTTTATAAAATTGAGGAATCAATTCAAATTAAGTTTTAAAAATATATATAGTGAAATGATTAAAATGATGAATACATTTTTTGAACAATGATGGTTTAGGAGAGTGAAACCACTTTTTTTTAAATTTTAATTTTAATTTTAATGTAAGTACTATAATCTGGATACAGTTTTGTAAATGATGCGCCAATGGCCAATAATGATAGCCAGAAAAAAATCGTCCAACTTAAAATAAATGATTTTCTAAAAAATAATTTGATTTGTATTAAATGGAACTTTTTCAAAATTTTATAATTAATTTATAATCGTCCAACAAATAGTCTTCTTAAAGAGCTCACAGACTAAATTACAATTTCGTGCACCAAAATGCAAACATTCTTTTAAATCAGGATGAATTCATAATTTTATAATTAAATTGCAACGAGTTTTAAATAGCAAGATGTCAATTTTGAATTATTAATAGTACCAACGAAGTAGAATTTTAACTCGTTCTATGTGTAGTTTGAAGTTACCATGTCGTCCTTAGTATAGTAGTAAACCAGGTCAAAATTATAAAACTAGACCTCTGGGATCGATACATGTGCGTTCGCATATGTCCGTGTATTTGCACACAAGCCAAATCAACGACACTCCAGGCATACAACCAAAGGTCAAAAACTCTGTTTATCCACAATTTCACTTATACGAACGCACATCCAAACACATTGATACACAACTGTCAATTTCACAACTTCATAATTTATAATATAGACACTTCAGGATCAGCTAGTTCTTAATTTTCTAGAAAGTTTAGGATGTCTAATTTATTTTTTTATGAGAACATGAATTTATTAGAAGTTTCGAATACTTTAAAATTTTCAATTAATGTAGAAAGATCAAATTCACAAGTAAGCATTTATGCTCTCGGCGTCTATTTTCATCGGATATTCTTACAATTTTCCTCTATACTTTCATTCTAATTCCGATGGCTTCCAAATGACTTAAAAATCACGAAATATGCTCACATTGTTCCTGAGATGTTCTAACACAAAATAAGTACAAATAAGCTCAAAATCAAAAATGTATATAATATAAAAGTATTTTCTACTCCTATCGCTCTACGGTGGAAACTCTGATGCACAATTGCTTTTAATTTAAAGCAATTACTTTATGATTAATCATGTTTAGGTTAGACGATTCAATAATTTTAAATAAAAGTAATTTATTTAACAAGATTATATTTAATTAAAATACAGTTAATGGTTGTATAGTTTATTAAAAACATCAATTAATTAAAATCAATCACACCTAGACATTTAGATTCTTTTAATTAAAATTAACAATCAAACCCTAAAATTAATTTAAATGTAGGTATATATTATATTTTTATCTATCACCTATTTTGTATATAATTAATTTAGGATTAGTAAATAGTTAGTCTAAATTGACTAAATTCAATTACCATATATATTTAAAATCAATTGAAATGTAATTAGTCAGGTTGTATAGATATTTAAAATGGTAAAATTAAAAATTGATTCTTACATAGACATAATTAGCGTTTAATTAACATTCATAAAAGCAATCATAGACATACGGCGTGTGGTTAGAAAAATTATATTACTTTACAATTATATGTACAAGACATTTATCAATTTCAGTCACATGCAATTAACTAGATAACTAAAATAGATTAAGACAAGAGTAAAACATAAAAGTTTATATAAAAATTATAATATATTATTATCCGGACCTGAATCTGTAGTCAGTCACTGTTCAAATTTAGAAAATAAATTTCTGCAGGTCTTGTCGGAGTGAAAGTTACGGTAGTCAAAATTTTATGTTCAAGGCAGTTAAGTTCCCAGCAACCTAATTTGAATTCCTTTTCTTTGTGTATTTTTAATAAACATGACAGCTCAAAAATAGAATGGTTATAAAATGTAAAAAATATGCCAACTAAGCTATTTTAAATAGAGAAAATAACAAAACTATACAAAAAGAGGAAGAAAATAACAACAATATTAAATTTGTTGAAATATTACATGATCACCTTAAAAAATTGAAACTTTACATTTAATACTTTCCCAATGAGGATGCAACACATGGCACACACAAAAAAAAAGAATCAAAAAGGACAAGTGGAAGGTTGAGATTAAGTAGGTATGAAATGTAATGTTTTTTCGTTATTAGCTTTAAAAAGTAAAGAAAAAATTAGCATAGGTGTAAGATTTGAGAAGTCTTAGCATTTTTGTAAGAAAGACCCATTCTTGTAATTTTCTCTTTTAAATAAGTAAGAATGGATAGTGGAGAAAAGATAAAAAAGAGTTGGTACTTGACTAAAAAGTTACCGCATTTTTAATTATTGTGTAATTTTATTTTATTATAAAGAGTTTTAAAAAGAGAAAATTAGGATAAATACTTCATTTTTAAAAATAATTTGATTTCCTACCTCAATAAGGAAAAAATAAAGAAAATACCTCACTTTTTTATTGTTTTTATTTTTTTACTCTAACACATGTTTATATTATAATTATGCCTAACTTTTATTATTATTTTACTCTAACCATTTTTCTTTACTCTAAGTGACAACTGTCACTTTTTTCTTTTTTTCTCTCTCTTTCTTTTTTCTTCGTCTTCTTCTCCTTCTTTTCCTTCTTCTCTGTTTGTTTTCCACCATTTTTTTTCTTCTTCATTTCTTCTTTTCTTCTTCTTTTCTTTTCTATTTTTATTCTCCTTTTCTTCGCCGCTCCGCCGTCAATCCGCCGCCGCTCTGCCATCGTTCTACTGTCGCTCTCCGTTCGTTTCATATTTGATTTTAGAATTTTTTTTTTCTTAATTCGTGGTGATTAATACGATTTATGTTAGCTTTCAGATCTAAATAAATTACTCTTTGATTTTTTCAATTTATAATCTAAAAATCTGCATGAAAAGGATTTTATGATGAAAAAACGATTTTCTGCACAAAAAACGATGTTCTGCAAACAAAACAGCATCTGATTATCATCTGAGTATCACTGCATTATCATCACATTATCATAGCACTGCAGAAAAGATAATTTTTATATGGAAAAACATCCTCTGATTATCATATGAGTATCACTATATTATCATGTAATTATCATAACATTGCAGGAAAAAAAATTCTGTAGAAAATAATGTTTGATTATCATAATATTATCATATATTGTTATCATAACATTATCATATGATACTTACATGGAAAAGAAATTACAGAAATAGTGTCATATGACAATGTTTTATCATATGATAACGAGATGATAATATTTATGGTACATATATGATAACATCTATGGTAATGTATGATAAAATAGTGTTTGATTATCATGTCGTTATCATAACAGTGGAGTATGATAATTAGATAATAATGAATTATGATAAGGTTATGATAACTAGATGATAACGTACGTGAAAATAGAATAACAAAAAGATTCATGACACCGGTATGATAACCAGATGATAATAAAAGAATAAAGTTATGATAATAGTATGATAATATGATACATATATGTAAAAAAAATTACAGAAAAATTATGATAATGAGATGATAATGTAAAGATAATAGTATGATAATATGATACATGTACGAAAAAAAAATTACAAAAAATTATGATAACGAGATGATAATGTGAAGATAATAGTATGATATTATGATACATGTATGAAAAAAACAATTATAAAAAAATTATGATAATAAGATGATAAGGTGAAGATAATAGTATGATAATATGACCTTATTATACTTCATTATCATACTATTTTCTTCACATTATCATACTATTTTCTTCACAATAATACATTATCATCTCGGTATCATATGATTATATTATGATAACGACATGATAATACAGTGATAATAACATGATAATCAATATTTTTTTTAGTAGAAAATCATTCTTAATGCAGTGTTATGATAACAACATGGTAATACAATGATACTCATATGATAATCAGAGACTGTTTTTTTTATAAAAAATCTTTTTTTCTGCAGTGTTATGATAATCATATGATAATCAGATGCTGTTTTTTTGCAGAAAATCGTTTTTGTGCAGAAAATCGTTTTTTCATCATAATATCGTTTTTCATGCAGATTTTTAGATCTAAAATTAAAAAAAAATTCAAGAGCAATTTAATTATATCTGAATGTTAAAAAATCGCAATAATCACCATGAATCAAAGAAAAAATAAAATATGATTGAATAATGCAGTGACGGTGGAGCAATGAAGAAACGGCGGTGAAGCGATGAAGGTACGGCGAAAAAAGAAAAATGAAGAAGAAATAAAGAAGAAAAAAATTGACGAAGAAAAAAAGAAACACAGAAGAAGAAGAAGAAGAAGAAGAGAGAGAGAGGAGAGAGGAGAGAGAAAGAAAAAAAAGAGAAATGTAACAACATGACAACTGTCATATAAGGTATATAGAGTAAAAAATTAATAGAAAGTAGGTATAATTACAATATAAACATGCTTTAGAGTAAAAAAATAAAAGCATTAAAATTATGAGGTATTTTCTATATCTTTTCCTTATTGAGGTAGGAAATCAAATTATTTTAAAAAATAGAGTATTATCCTAATCTTCCCTTTTAAAAAATAGGGAGTACATTGTGGATATTCTAACGAGAGATTTAGGAATTTACCTAAAAAATAAAAATAATAGGACTTTATACCTCAATAAGGAAAAGTTAGTACAAATACCTCACTGTTTTAATATTTTTATGATTTTACTCTCCTTATTTGATTGTTTATAATTTTACTCTCACACATTGCACATGCTCTCTATCTCTCTCCACGTGGTCCCCCTTTCTTTTTCTCTCTCCACGTGGTCCTCCTTTTCTCTTTTTTTTTTCTTTTTTTCTCTCTCCACGTGGTCCCCCCTCCTCTCTCTCGCTCTCTTTTTCTCTCTCGTATGACGTGACATACCTTATTTATGCCCATTACAAATTATTCACAGGTTTAAACTTCCTTTTATTTATTTCTTTTTTGTGATTCATTTCTTTTTCTTTTTTCTTTTTTCTTCATTTATTAAATTAATAAAATTGCAGATTACACATTATTAAATAAATTAAAAATCATCTTTTTATTTATTTCAGTATCAAATATTTTTTAATTTAAAAATATATGCTAATATTTAAATATTTTATTATATTAATAGCATATTCAAAAACTATATGAACTAAATAAAAAATCACAGTATCACATTATCATATGATTTTCACAGCTTCATCTTAGCATGTAATTATCAGTTTCTGATATTGCATTGTCATCTTATTATCATGTCATTATTCAAAATCGTATATAACTGATCATTATATGATAATGTGATGATACTGCTGCATAATGTAAGACAAAATCACATTATCACTTTATCATATGATTATCACTGTATCACATTATCATATGATTATCACAGCTTCATCTTAGCATGTAATTATCAGTGTATCATATTGCATTGGCATCTTATTATCATGTCATTATCAGTACAATATGTAGCAAATTATTATATGATAATGTGATGATACTGCTGGATAATATTAGACAAAATCACAGTATCACATTATCATATGATTATCACAGTATTACATTATCATATGATTATCACAGTTTCACTTATCATGTGATTATCAATCTATCATATTGCATTGTCATCTTATTATCATGTCATTATTAGTACCGTATGTAGCAGATTATTATATGATAATATTATGATAACCTTATCATACTATTATAATAACGCTAGCATGATATTATCACAATGTTATCATAATATACTTTATTATAACAATATCATAAAATATTATCATGACGTACTTTATATATCATAACATTATCATACTATTATCATAACCTTATCAAAATATACTTTATCATAACAGTATCATAAAATATTATCATAATATTATCATGACGTACTTTGTCATAACTATATCGTAACCTTTTATCATAAAATTATCATACTATTATAATAACATTATCACAATATACTTTATCATAATAATATCAAAAAATATTATCATAACGTACTTTATCATAACTATATCATAGCCTTATCATATTATTATCATAATCGTATAATATTATGGTATTGATATGATAACGCTATGATACAGTTATGCTAACGTTAATGATACCGAAATGATAATCAAGCATTTTTCTTGACAGAAAATCGTTTTTCTCTGCAGTGTTATGATATTGATATGATAACGTCATAGTGATAACAATATGATAATCAGGCGCTGTTTTCTGCAGAAAATCGTTTTTTTTGCAGAAAATAATTTTTTTTCATCATAAAATCGTTTTTAATGCAGATTTTCAGATCTTAAACTAAAAAAATTTAAAAATAATTTTTTTAGATCTGAGAGTTAAAATAAATCGTAATAATCACCACGAGTTAAGAAAAAAATTGCTAAAATGTGTAAGAACGGCGGAGTGAAGACGAAACGAAGGCGGGACGAAGGCGGAGCAATGGCGGATCGTCGAAAGGAACGGCGGCCGCGTGATGAAGAAGAAAAAAATAAACGAAGAAGAAGAAGAAAATGGAGAAGAGAGAGAGAGAGAGAGAGAGAGAGAGAGAGAGAGAGAAGAAAATCTGGAAAAAAAGGGAGATATATGTGAGAGTAAAAATAAAATGCTTAGAGTAAAAATAATAATAGGAAATAAGTATTATTATAATAAAAAAAGGCTTTAGAATAAAAAAATAAAAGTGTTAAAAAGCTGAGGTATTTTCTCTATCTTTTACTTGTTGAGGTATAATTTACTATTATTTTAAAAAATAGAGTGTTTTCCCTAATTTTCTCTATTCTAACCCAGCCCAAATTCGGCCCATAATCTCAAAGATGGCATAAAAAGTCCTACAGCCTTTCCCTAGATTATTCCTTGGACCTTTTTTCGTTTTGTACTGGGCTATATATGGGTATTTAAGTTAGGCTTTAAATAAGAAGTAACCGCTTTGCTAATTGCGTAGGTTTATTTCTAAAATGTAAATATTGTGGTTGAAGGCAGAGCTGGTTTTGTAAGTAATCATATCAAATTTATATCAAATTAAGGCTACAATTTAAGGGTTAGTGACATATTCATCTATAAAATTAAAAAAAATTCTCACATTAGCCCCCGATTAAGAATTTTTCTCAAATTGTCCTATACAGATTGCAGAACACTTCTACGAATTGCAGTAAATCGCAGAAGTGTTCTGCGATTTACATACGTGGCTCCACCTGGAGGCAGCTGGAGCCACGTAGGTTCAACTCGCGGAAGCTTTCCGCGAGTTGTATCAGTCAAAGGGAATAAATCCCTCTGACTAAGTAGTTGTGGCTCGCGGAAGTCTTCCGCGAGACACAACTACTGTAAAAGGGGGAACGAATTCCCCCTTTCATTTCAGTGCACAGCATTGAAAAAAATAGGTAAAAAATATTGGGAGGGCAGCAACTATTGTGGGAGGGCAGCAACTATTATTAATATTTTGGGAGGGGAAGAGATTTGGGGAAAAAATATGTAGTGGATGATTAATTAATTATTGTGGGAGGGCAGCAACTATTATTCATAAATTAATTATTGTGGAGCAGATTTTACGGAATCGATTTTTATGGTGGAATATTTGTTTTTTGGTGGAATTATCGGACGATCAGAAATATAAACGAGGACTACATCAGGTTAGTTTTTAAATTTATTAAAATGTTATTTTTAACTATTAAATGTAGTTAGATTTAAATAATATTTGGAATGTTGTTAGATAAATAATGTAGTTAGATTAAAATAATTTTTGAAATGTTGTTAGATAAATAATGTAGTTAAATTTAAATAATGTTTGAAATGTTGTTAGATAGATAATATAGTTAGATTAAGTGATATTTTTTAAATAATATAGTTAGATTTAGTGAGATTTTTGAAATAATATAGTTAGATTATAAAATAAATTACATTAATGTGTAAATTTTAGAAAAATGTAAACTAGATTATATTAAAATTTGAAAATTGAATATTTATTATTTTTGTGAAATTTTAATAAACTGTAATATTGATGTAGAAATCTAAATAAGAGAATAAAGTGAATTATTAATATTTTTTAAAATTTACTACAAAATTTGAAAACTATAAATTTTAAAATTATATATTAAATGTAATATTATTAATATTTTAATCGTTACTTTGTGAAGAAAATGCTTCATTTATTTGTCACTCTATTTGAAATGTGACCTAGTAAAAAAATGCTAAATAACCTGTTTATTTTAATTTTCAATTTGTGTTAAATTTTAATTGTAATTTGAAAGTTTAAAATAAATAAATGTAGTTAAGTTAGTTAAAATTATGATTGCCAATTTAAAAAAATATAGTTAAAATTATGTTCTTTAATGTAGTAATGACGATAAATGGGCTGCCAACCCTAAAAATTTATTGGGACGGTACAATATTAACGACTCCGGGTGGAGTTGATTATGTCTCTGGTAAATCAGAACTGGTTGAGTTGACGATTGTAGTGAATTTTGTACAACTACAAGTCGTAATTAGAAGGGCAATTGGGCTGAACGATACTGATGAGATAGTGAAGATTTACCTACGAGTGCCCCGGTTCGATGAACGTGGAAGATTTCAGAAATATGATGGTTTTCCTATAGAGACAGATGTTCACATGGAAGCAATGTGGCGTAATATTTTGCGGACGCCACAAATGAGGGTACTTGAATTTTACATTGTGTACAACCTGCTATCTCAAGTATACGTGCACAGTTTGGGGATTCTAAAATAGCGGATGTAGAGGACTGTGCGGATGTAGAGGACTGTGCGGATGTTGACAATGATGATGATTTTAGTGATGAAGAGGAGGAAGAAGAAGGGTTGTTGCTGATGACAACGAGGATGATGATGATGATGATGATGACATCGGTGGTGAGAATGGAGATGGCACTCATGGTGCTAATGTCGGTGGTGAGTCGGAATAAAATGCAGATCATTTTCAGTCATGCCTTCCTTATGAGTATACGCATCAGAATGTTGACGAGATGCGTGTCAATATGAATCTGTGGCCTGAAAAAAATGCAATATGGGAAGCTGGCAAAGAGTTTGAACTGGGGATGGTTTTTAGTTCGAGGTATGCTGTCCAGACATGTGCGACGAGTTATCATACTGCAGCTAATAAAGAATACAAGAGTAGTCGAACAACCAGTAAAACAATAGTGCTTGTGTGTGTGTGAACAATGACACTTGCAATTGGAGGTTGCATGCGTCGCTTCTAAAAGGCGAGGCAGATTGGATGATAACAAGATATGATGGCCCCCACCAATGCAGCGGCCATGCAATGAACCAAGACCATCGCAATTTAAGAGCGCGACAGATAGCTGAACACATCAACACGCAATTGAGACTGCAACGTGACATAAGGATTAAAACGCTTCGAGCGGGGATTTTCCAAAGTCTGCGAGTTATGCCTGGATACAAAAAACTTGGTATGTCAAGGAAAAGGCCATTGTAAACATGTTCGGAGAATGAGACGACTCTTTCGGCGAGATTTGCAATTTTATGACGAATGTCACTGTTGCTAATCCCAGGACAGTGTGGCATGCTGCAGGTAAATTTTTTAAAATTTCAACTATTTAAAAATATTAATGGTAATGATTTAATAATTACGAATAACGGTGTATGGACAAGTACACCCATTGAAAACAATCCAGGATTCAGAACTTTCGAGCATATGTTTTGGACGTACGAGCCAGTGGTGAAGGGTTTTCAGTATTGCAAGCCTGTTGTGTACATCGACGACACCCACACATATGGAAAATACAAAATGACTTTGCTGATTGCATCTGCAATTGAAGGGAACAACCACATCATGCCGATAGCTTTTGCCATTGTGAAGTCGGAAACTGCTGCATCCTGAAGGTATTTTATGAGAATGTTGAAGAGGTATGTTTTGGGTGAGCGAAAGGTGTGCATTGTATCTGATCGCGGCTCCGGTATTATGAGTGCAATGGAGGGGCCTGAGTGGGCGGGTGATACCCACAAGTGGTGCATTAGACACCTAGTGAGCAACTTTCACAATGCCTTCAAAAAAAAAATCTCGAAAAATTTGCTGAAAAAGCTGGTAATTTTCTTGTCATTAATTATAATAAATAAATTTTTGGTTGTTGGGAAAATACTGACGGTTTAATCAACGTGTAGGCCGCGCATACCAAGAGTATAAAAGAGTTCGGTACATGTCATTGATAGAGGCGGATTCACCTGAGGGTTATAGTTATTTTGACCGCCTTGACGTTACAAAATGGAGCATGAGCGGCGACACGACTGGAATGCGGCATGTTGTGGTGACAACTAACTATGCTGAGTCAGTCAATACGGAGAGAACTACCGTGACTACATTTCATGGTATTACAAATGCGAGTATGGAATCTTAGCGTGGAGCTCTGTTTCATTTGAACCCTTACGAAATCGAAAGTATTGGATCAATTCCACTGAAATTCCATTTGTTCCTAACAGACAGTGGATGAGAAAGAAGGGCAGGCCGGTTGAGAGTAGGCGTCGGAATGAAATGGACCAGACATTTAGAGACAGGCCAACTAGCAACTACTGTAGAAAAGGTCTTACATATGACCATAACCTTAGGTTTTGTCCTTTGAATATTCAGTGATGTGAGGATTTGTGCTTCCATTTATCATGTACTAAGGATGTATAATTTCGTTTGTGTTCTATTGAAAATGATGTTATCTATTGTGTTTGTGGAATGTTGCCTTTTTTTTATAGTGAAGTTATTTTTAATTAATTGTTTGATATTATTATAAATTAATTGTTTGATAGGTTTGTAAATTAATTGTTTGATATTATTATAAATTAATTATTTGATATGTTTGTAAATTAATTATTTGACATGTTTGTAAATTAATTGGTTGATATTATTATAAATTAATTATTTAATAATTTATATTGAAAAAATTGCAGCCATGGCAGCTGCTCACGATCACATGCAGCCGGGCCCCGAAACACCGGCGCTCCTACATTTACAGCATGATCACATATCTCAGGATGTCTGGGATGGCACGGTAATATTTTTTTTTCAATAGTTACGTTTGCAACTTAATTTAAATTTCGAACTTACTTAATGGTTTATTTTTTCCATGTTTATTTTTTCCAGGGCTCTGACGAGGGATTTCAGTCCCGCAGTAGTTGTACGACTAGAAGGAGCTCCGTTTTACCGTTCGCTAAGCTGGACCAGCGTATTCGGTCGATGATCCAGCCTACTGGATTTGCAGGCTGTTTTGCTATGCGTCACTACAGCGTTGACATGCAGCTGATCACAGCCCTAGTGGAGAGGTGGAGACCGGAGACCCACACTTTTCACTTACCCGGCGGAGAGTGCACGGTTACCCTAGAGGACGTGACCGTTCAGACCGGACTACTAGTAGACGGTCATGCAGTTACAGGGGGTATTGTACATGATTGGGCTGCAGTGGCAGAGAGGGTTTTGGAGATTCCCGCGAGCACATATCCTGTTAAAAGGGCAAATTCCTCAGTCCGGACATCTTGAATCCTACAGAGTTTCCCCCACATTAGTCGCTTAGCAGACCAGGCCCCTGACGAGCTTGTTTGTCGGTATACACGGGCGTAGCTGTTGCTCGCTATCACAGGGTTGTGCTTCACTGACCTCGCTAGTGGAAAGACTTCGTTGCGGATTCTTCCACTTTTAGAGGATCTAGCGGCAGTGGGTTTTTGATATTTGGGTGCCTCATAGGCACCCAAAATTCCAGTCATGTGCCTCTTTTGGAATTAATTCCAAAAGAGTGTCAGGACCCACATGTTCCGCATTCTAGAAATACGGAACATGTGGGGTTCCGCATTCTAGAAATACGGAACATTGCAATATTACCGTTGGGAGCTGGTCTCCCAACGGTAAATTAAATGCGTTCCGCATTCAAGAAATGCGGAACGCATTTAAAACCGCTGGGAGACCAGCTCCCCACGGTTGCCTATAAAAAGGGTTCAAACCCTTTTTACTTAATTAAAAAAAATTCCAATATAATTTAAAGGGAGTAAAAAATGAGAGCATAGGGCAGAAAAAAAAATAGTTTCGAGGCGTTATATTTTGAAGAAGTTATATTTCAGAAAAAAGTTGGATGAAGTTATATTTCGGAGCTAAACGGATCTCTTCGTGAAATGTTATATTTTTTATTCGATACTAATTATTTTAAAGGACTACAAGAGGTTAGTACGTGTACTTTTTTTAATTATTGCTTTAAATAATTTTAGTGTTAATAAATATTAGAAATTTAATAATATGTAAAATTGTTATAAAATTAATTTTAATATAGCAAAATATTAGACTTTAATTGTAATTTAGAAATACATGTATAATATAAAAAAATTAGGATATGTTTAATATAATTATATTAGGATATTATTAGAACATGTATAATTAGAAATTTCATGTAATAAGGAAATGTATAATTAGAAATTTCATACAATTATATTAAAATATGTTTAATTTATTTTTATTTAAAAAAAATATTAGAAATAAAGTAACAGTAATTGCAATTGATATGTTCATGCTATAAATTTAAGATTCGCATTTTAAATGTAACAGTGATATATTTGCTGTTTATTAATTAGAAATGACGAGTCCAAATATATCTTTGTTGATATGGTGTGATGGCCGTATTGTGAGTTCTCTGTGTGGAATAGAATATCATGGGGGTCGTCCGGTTAATATGGCGCTTAGCGAGAGAATGAGTTTTGAAGAATTATAAAATATTTGTAGAAGAGCAGTTTCTACCGACGGGGAAGTAGAAATTTCAAAAATCTACTTCCGGCTTCCAAGAATAGCTGGGGGTGCGATACGCTCGTACTCGTTGTTTTCTGTGGAGAATAACGAGCATGTGTTTGGAATTTTGAACGAGGTCGTGCAGTATCCGCAACTGGATATTTTGGAAATGTACGTGGAATACGAGGCTGCGGTTCGCAACGAGACTTTATTGGACTAGTTGGTTTTAGGTGATTCCAGCGGGTCTGAGAGGGGTAGTGATGAAGAGGAAGAAGAGGAAGAAGAGGATTTCTATGACAACAACGAAGAGGATGTCGAGGAAGACTTAGGAGCAGATTCACAATATCAGTCGCAACTTCCTGAGCATGTAAGAAGGGCGGATCTTTGCGACTTTGACGTTGCCCCGGAGGCTGATGAAAAGATTATGTGAGATCCTGAGATGGAATTCCGAGTAGGGATGGTCTTCCCAAATCGCGATGCCGTCCGAACTTGTGCGACTTCTTATTCGGTCGGGGTGGGAAGGGAGTACAAGGGTCGCTGGACTACCAACTCCACAATAGTGTTGGTTTGTAGGCACAACCCTGTCTGCAAATGGTGGTTGCACGCTACACTTCTGCAATCAACTCAGACGTGGACGTTGACAAAATATATTGGCCCGCACACGTGCAATCAGCTGTTACCTGATCCAAACCATCGGAATTTTGGGTCTGGTCCGATCGCAGACTATATCAAGGGTCAAGTAAAGCTGCAACGTGACATACGGATTGATACCCTCAAAGCTGGAATTTGGCAACAATATGGAGTTAGGCCTCCGTATAAACGAACCTGGAATGCAAAGGAAAAGGCAATAGCTGATGTTTACGGTGGCTGGTATGAATCATTTTCTATGGTTCACAAGTTCATGAACGAGATGATGCATGTCAGCCCTGGATCTTTCTGGCATGCAGAAGGTATACGTAATAACTCTAATTTATTATAGAACGAGTTGCTTCAAGTAATAATTCTAATATTATTGAACTTGTGATATGTGGGCGCTGGACTTTCAAACCGACCATTGATGGGTTTTGTTTTTGCAAGTCAGTTTTGTTCGTCGACGGTACTCATTTGTATGGCAAATACAAAATGATCTTGTTGACCGCGTCGACAATCGATGGGAACAGTCACATCATGCCACTGGCATTTGCACTTGTTGAATCTGAAAGTACTGCCAGTTATGAGTACTTTTTTGAACATTTGCGTGAGCAAGTGATTTGTGAAAGGAAGGTGGCCATTATATTTGATCGGCACGCTGGAATATTTTTGGTTCTGAAGCGTCCTGAATGGGCCGAAGTCGCTCACAAGTTTTGCATCAGACATTTCTGTAGTAATTTTCAGACCAAGTTTAGGAACAAGGTTTTGAAAAAGCTGGCGGAGAAAGCAGGTAATGATTTTTTACGAGTGATTATGTTGACAACATAGGTTATTATTATGCGCTAATATTATGGTTTGTGTTTTAGGCCGAGCATATCAGAAGAAGAAGTATACTCGCTACATGGACGCGATCAAGATTAGAAGACCAGAAGCGTATGC